>NW_026529568.1:0-104470 GCF_028500815.1 Rissa tridactyla
TTAGAACAAGGCATAGTTTTCCCTGCTGGCTCTTTGGGCGGGGGGCCCATCTCCAGCCATAGGCCATTTTTGTGCCTGGTGCAGTGCCAAGTGGGAAAGGGTGCTGTCGAGGCTGAAGGCAGCAGGAAAGCCTCAGCCCCCAGTTATGTGGGGCTACGCAAGCGGTTCCCAAAGAGCTTTAGAACAGGGCATAGTTTTCCCTGCTGGCTCTTTGGGTGGGGGACCTATCTCCAGCCATAGGCCATTTTTGTGCCTGGCACAGTGCCAAGTGGGAAAGGGTGCTGTCGAGGCTGAAGGCAGCAGGAAAGCCTGCAGCCCCCAGGTATGTGGGGCTACGCAAGCGGTTCCCAAAGAGCTTTAGAACAAGGCATAATTTTCCCTGCTGGCTCTTTGGGCGGGGGACCCATCTCCAGCCGTATGGCCATTTTTGAGCCTGGCGCGGCGCCAAGTGGGAAAGGGTGGTGTTGAGGCTGAAGGCAGCAGGAAAGCCTGCAGCCCCCAGGTCTGTGGGGCTACGCAAGCGGTTCCCAAAGAGCTTTAGAACAAGGCATAGTTTTCCCTGCTGGCTCCTTGGGCGGGGGACCCATCTCCAGCCATAGGCCATTTCTGTGCCTGGCGCGGTGCCAAGTGGGAAAGGGTGTTGTCGAGGCTGAAGGCAGCAGGAAAGCCTGCAGCCCCCAGGTCTGTGGGGCTACGCAAGCGGTTCCCAAAGAGCTTCAGAACAAGGCACAGTTTTCCCTGCTGGCTCTTTGGGCGGGGGACCCATCTCCAGCCGTACGGCCATTTTTGTGCCTGTCGCAGTGCCAAGTGGGAAAGGGTGTTGTCGAGGCTGAAGGCAGCAGGAAAGCCTGCAGCCCCCAGGTATGTGGGGCTACGCAAGCGGTTCCCAAAGAGCTTTAGAACAAGGCATAGTTTTCCCTGCTGGCTCTTAGGGCGGGGGACCCATCTCCAGCCGTATGGCCATTTTTGTGCCTGGCGCGATGCCAAGTGTGAAAGGGTGGCTTTGAGGCTGAAGGCAGCAGGAAAGCCTGCAGCCCCCAGATCTGTGGGGCTACGCAAGCGGTTCCCAAAGAGCTTTAGAACAGGGCATAGTTTTCCCTGCTGGCTCTTTGGGCGGGGGGCCCATCTCCAGCCATAGGCCATTTTTGTGCCTAGCGCAGTGCCAAGTGGGAAAGGGTGCTGTCGAGGCTGAAGGCAGCAGGAAAGCCTGCAGCCCCCAGGTATGTGGGGCTACGCAAGCGGTTCCCAAAGAGCTTTAGAACAAGGCATAGTTTTCCCTGCTGGCTCTTTGGGCGGGGGGCCCATCTCCAGCCATAGGCCATTTTTGTGCCTGGCACAGTGCCAAGTGGGAAAGGGTGCTGTCAAGGCTGAAGGCAACAGGAAAGCCTGCAGCCCCCAGGTCTGTGGGGCTACGCAAGCGGTTCCCAAAGAGCTTTAGAACAGGGCATAGTTTTCCCTGCTGGCTCTTTGGGCGGGGGACCCATCTCCAGCCATATGCCATTTTTGTGCCTGGCACAGTGCCAAGTGGGAAAGGGTGCTGTCGAGGCTGAAGGCAGCAGGAAAGCCTGCAGCCCCCAGGTCTGTGGGGCTACGCAAGCGGTTCCCAAAGAGCTTTAGAACAAGGCATAGTTTTCCCTGCTGGCTCTTAGGGCGGGGGACCCATCTCCAGCCGTATGGCCATTTTTGAGCCTGGCGCGGCGCCAAGTGGGAAAGGGTGGCTTTGAGGCTGAAGGCAGCAGGAAAGCCTGCAGCCCCCAGGTCTGTGGGGCTACGCAAGCGGTTCCCAAAGAGCTTTAGAACAAGGCATAGTTTTCCCTGCTGGCTCCTTGGGCGGGGGACCCATCTCCAGCCATAGGCCATTTCTGTGCCTGGCGCGGTGCCAAGTGGGAAAGGGTGTTGTCGAGGCTGAAGGCAGCAGGAAAGCCTGCAGCCACCAGGTCTGTGCGGCTACGCAAGCGGTTCCCAAAGAGCTTCAGAACAAGGCACAGTTTTCCCTGCTGGCTCCTTGGGCTGGGGACCAATCTCCAGACATATGGCGATTTTTGTGCCTGGCGCGGTGCCAAGTGGGAAAGGGTGCTGTCGAGGCTGAAGGCAGCAGGAAAGCCTGCAGCCACCAGGTGGGTGGGGCTACGCAAGCGGTTCCCAAAGAGCTTTAGAACAAGGCATAGTTTTCCCTGATGGCTCTTTGGGCGGGGGACCCATCTCCAGCCGTATGGCCATTTTTGTGCCTGGCGCGACGCCAAGTGGGAAAGGGTGCTGTCGAGGCTGGAGGCAGCAGGAAAGCCTGCAGCCCCCAGGTCTGTGGGGCTACGCAAGCGGTTCCCAAAGAGCTTTAGAACAAGGCATAGTTTTCCCTGCTGGCTCCTTGGGCGGGGGACCCATCTCCAGCCATAGGCCATTTTTGTGCGTGGCGCGGTGCCAAGTGGGAAAGGGTGTTGTCGAGGCTGAAGGCAGCAGGAAAGCCTGCAGCCCCCAGGTCTGTGCGGCTACGCAAGCGGTTCCCAAAGAGCTTTAGAACAAGGCACAGTTTTCCCTGCTGGCTCCTTGGGCTGGGGACCAATCTCCAGACATATGGCGATTTTTGTGCCTGGCGCGGTGCCAAGTGGGAAAGGGTGCTGTCGAGGCTGAAGGCAGCAGGAAAGCCTGCAGCCCCCAGGTCTGTGGGGCTACGCAAGCGGTTCCCAAAGAGCTTTAGAACAAGGCATAGTTTTCCCTGCTGGCTCTTTGGGCGGGGGACCCATCTCCAGCCGTATGGCCATTTTTGTGCCTGGCGCGACGCCAAGTGGGAAAGGGTGCTGTCGAGGCTGGAGGCAGCAGGAAAGCCTGCAGCCCCCAGGTCTGTGGGGCTACGCAAGCGGTTCCCAAAGAGCTTTAGAACAAGGCATAGTTTTCCCTGCTGGCTCCTTGGGCGGGGGACCCATCTCCAGCCATAGGCCATTTTTGTGCCTGGCGCGATGCCAAGTGTGAAAGGGTGGCTTTGAGGCTGAAGGCAGCAGGAAAGCCTGCAGCCCCCAGGTCTGTGGGGCTACGCAAGCGGTTCCCAAAGAGCTTTAGAACAGGGCATAGTTTTCCCTGCTGGCTCTTTGGGCGGGGGGCCCATCTCCAGCCATAGGCCATTTTTGTGCCTGGCACAGTGCCAAGTGGGAAAGGGTGCTGTCGAGGCTGAAGGCAGCAGGAAAGCCTGCAGCCCCCAGGTCTGTGCGGCTACGCAAGCGGTTCCCAAAGAGCTTTAGAACAAGGCATAGTTTTCCCTGCTGGCTCTTTGGGCGGGGGGCCCATCTCCAGGCATAGGCCATTTTTGTGCCTGGCGCGGTGCCAAGTGGGAAAGGGTGCTGTCGAGGCTGGAGGCAGCAGGAAAGCCTGCAGCCCCCAGGTCTGTGGGGCTACGCAAGCGGTTCCCAAAGAGCTTTAGAACAAGGCATAGTTTTCCCTGCTGGCTCTTAGGGCGGGGGACCCATCTCCAGCCGTATGGCCATTTTTGAGCCTGGCACGGCGCCAAGTGGGAAAGGGTGGCTTTGAGGCTGAAGGCAGCAGCAAAGCCTGCAGCCCCCAGGTCTGTGGGGCTACGCAAGCGGTTCCCAAAGAGCTTTAGAACAAGGCATAGTTTTCCCTGCTGGCTCTTAGGGCATGGGACCCATCTCCAGCCATAGGCCATTTTTGAGCCTGGCGCGGTGCCAAGTGGGAAAGGGTGCTGTCGAGGCTGAAGGCAGCAGGAAAGCCTGCAGCCCCCAGGTCTGTGGGGCTACGCATGCGGTTCCCAAAGAGCTTTAGAACAAGGCATAGTTTTCCCTGCTGGCTCTTTGGGCGGGGGACCCATCTCCAGCCGTATGGCCATTTTTGTGAGTGGCGCGGCGCCAAGTGGGAAAGGGTGGCTTTGATGCTGAAGGCAGCAGCAAAGCCTGCAGCCCCCAGGTCTGTGGGGCTACGCAAGCGGTTCCCAAAGAGCTTTAGAACAAGGCATAGTTTTCCCTGCTGGCTCTTTGGGCGGGGGACCCATCTCCAGCCGTATGGCCATTTTTGTGCCTGGCGCGGCGCCAAGTGGGAAAGGGTGCTGTCGAGGCTGGAGGCAGCAGCAAAGCCTGCAGCCCCCAGGTCTGTGGGGCTATGCAAGCGGTTCCCAAAGAGCTTTAGAACAAGGCATAGTTTTCCCTGCTGGCTCTTTGGGCGGGGGGCCCATCTCCAGCCATAGGCCATTTTTGTGCCTGGTGCAGTGCCAAGTGGGAAAGGGTGCTGTCGAGGCTGAAGGCAGCAGGAAAGCCTCAGCCCCCAGTTATGTGGGGCTACGCAAGCGGTTCCCAAAGAGCTTTAGAACAGGGCATAGTTTTCCCTGCTGGCTCTTTGGGTGGGGGACCTATCTCCAGCCATAGGCCATTTTTGTGCCTGGCACAGTGCCAAGTGGGAAAGGGTGCTGTCGAGGCTGAAGGCAGCAGGAAAGCCTGCAGCCCCCAGGTATGTGGGGCTACGCAAGCGGTTCCCAAAGAGCTTTAGAACAAGGCATAATTTTCCCTGCTGGCTCTTTGGGCGGGGGACCCATCTCCAGCCGTATGGCCATTTTTGAGCCTGGCGCGGCGCCAAGTGGGAAAGGGTGGTGTTGAGGCTGAAGGCAGCAGGAAAGCCTGCAGCCCCCAGGTCTGTGGGGCTACGCAAGCGGTTCCCAAAGAGCTTTAGAACAAGGCATAGTTTTCCCTGCTGGCTCCTTGGGCGGGGGACCCATCTCCAGCCATAGGCCATTTCTGTGCCTGGCGCGGTGCCAAGTGGGAAAGGGTGTTGTCGAGGCTGAAGGCAGCAGGAAAGCCTGCAGCCCCCAGGTCTGTGGGGCTACGCAAGCGGTTCCCAAAGAGCTTCAGAACAAGGCACAGTTTTCCCTGCTGGCTCTTTGGGCGGGGGACCCATCTCCAGCCGTACGGCCATTTTTGTGCCTGTCGCAGTGCCAAGTGGGAAAGGGTGTTGTCGAGGCTGAAGGCAGCAGGAAAGCCTGCAGCCCCCAGGTATGTGGGGCTACGCAAGCGGTTCCCAAAGAGCTTTAGAACAAGGCATAGTTTTCCCTGCTGGCTCTTAGGGCGGGGGACCCATCTCCAGCCGTATGGCCATTTTTGTGCCTGGCGCGATGCCAAGTGTGAAAGGGTGGCTTTGAGGCTGAAGGCAGCAGGAAAGCCTGCAGCCCCCAGATCTGTGGGGCTACGCAAGCGGTTCCCAAAGAGCTTTAGAACAGGGCATAGTTTTCCCTGCTGGCTCTTTGGGCGGGGGGCCCATCTCCAGCCATAGGCCATTTTTGTGCCTAGCGCAGTGCCAAGTGGGAAAGGGTGCTGTCGAGGCTGAAGGCAGCAGGAAAGCCTGCAGCCCCCAGGTATGTGGGGCTACGCAAGCGGTTCCCAAAGAGCTTTAGAACAAGGCATAGTTTTCCCTGCTGGCTCTTTGGGCGGGGGGCCCATCTCCAGCCATAGGCCATTTTTGTGCCTGGCACAGTGCCAAGTGGGAAAGGGTGCTGTCAAGGCTGAAGGCAACAGGAAAGCCTGCAGCCCCCAGGTCTGTGGGGCTACGCAAGCGGTTCCCAAAGAGCTTTAGAACAGGGCATAGTTTTCCCTGCTGGCTCTTTGGGCGGGGGACCCATCTCCAGCCATAGGCCATTTTTGTGCCTGGCACAGTGCCAAGTGGGAAAGGGTGCTGTCGAGGCTGAAGGCAGCAGGAAAGCCTGCAGCCCCCAGGTCTGTGGGGCTACGCAAGCGGTTCCCAAAGAGCTTTAGAACAAGGCATAGTTTTCCCTGCTGGCTCTTAGGGCGGGGGACCCATCTCCAGCCGTATGGCCATTTTTGAGCCTGGCGCGGCGCCAAGTGGGAAAGGGTGGCTTTGAGGCTGAAGGCAGCAGGAAAGCCTGCAGCCCCCAGGTCTGTGGGGCTACGCAAGCGGTTCCCAAAGAGCTTTAGAACAAGGCATAGTTTTCCCTGCTGGCTCCTTGGGCGGGGGACCCATCTCCAGCCATAGGCCATTTCTGTGCCTGGCGCGGTGCCAAGTGGGAAAGGGTGTTGTCGAGGCTGAAGGCAGCAGGAAAGCCTGCAGCCACCAGGTCTGTGCGGCTACGCAAGCGGTTCCCAAAGAGCTTCAGAACAAGGCACAGTTTTCCCTGCTGGCTCCTTGGGCTGGGGACCAATCTCCAGACATATGGCGATTTTTGTGCCTGGCGCGGTGCCAAGTGGGAAAGGGTGCTGTCGAGGCTGAAGGCAGCAGGAAAGCCTGCAGCCACCAGGTGGGTGGGGCTACGCAAGCGGTTCCCAAAGAGCTTTAGAACAAGGCATAGTTTTCCCTGATGGCTCTTTGGGCGGGGGACCCATCTCCAGCCGTATGGCCATTTTTGTGCCTGGCGCGACGCCAAGTGGGAAAGGGTGCTGTCGAGGCTGGAGGCAGCAGGAAAGCCTGCAGCCCCCAGGTCTGTGGGGCTACGCAAGCGGTTCCCAAAGAGCTTTAGAACAAGGCATAGTTTTCCCTGCTGGCTCCTTGGGCGGGGGACCCATCTCCAGCCATAGGCCATTTCTGTGCCTGGCGCGGTGCCAAGTGGGAAAGGGTGTTGTCGAGGCTGAAGGCAGCAGGAAAGCCTGCAGCCACCAGGTCTGTGCGGCTACGCAAGCGGTTCCCAAAGAGCTTCAGAACAAGGCACAGTTTTCCCTGCTGGCTCCTTGGGCTGGGGACCAATCTCCAGACATATGGCGATTTTTGTGCCTGGCGCGGTGCCAAGTGGGAAAGGGTGCTGTCGAGGCTGAAGGCAGCAGGAAAGCCTGCAGCCACCAGGTGGGTGGGGCTACGCAAGCGGTTCCCAAAGAGCTTTAGAACAAGGCATAGTTTTCCCTGATGGCTCTTTGGGCGGGGGACCCATCTCCAGCCGTATGGCCATTTTTGTGCCTGGCGCGACGCCAAGTGGGAAAGGGTGCTGTCGAGGCTGGAGGCAGCAGGAAAGCCTGCAGCCCCCAGGTCTGTGGGGCTACGCAAGCGGTTCCCAAAGAGCTTTAGAACAAGGCATAGTTTTCCCTGCTGGCTCCTTGGGCGGGGGACCCATCTCCAGCCATAGGCCATTTTTGTGCCTGGCACAGTGCCAAGTGGGAAAGGGTGCTGTCGAGGCTGGAGGCAGCAGGAAAGCCTGCAGCCCCCAGGTCTGTGGGGCTACGCAAGCGGTTCCCAAAGAGCTTTAGAACAAGGCATAGTTTTCCCTGCTGGCTCTTAGGGCGGGGGACCCATCTCCAGCCGTATGGCCATTTTTGAGCCTGGCACGGCGCCAAGTGGGAAAGGGTGGCTTTGAGGCTGAAGGCAGCAGCAAAGCCTGCAGCCCCCAGGTCTGTGGGGCTACGCAAGCGGTTCCCAAAGAGCTTTAGAACAAGGCATAGTTTTCCCTGCTGGCTCTTAGGGCATGGGACCCATCTCCAGCCATAGGCCATTTTTGAGCCTGGCGCGGTGCCAAGTGGGAAAGGGTGCTGTCGAGGCTGAAGGCAGCAGGAAAGCCTGCAGCCCCCAGGTCTGTGGGGCTACGCATGCGGTTCCCAAAGAGCTTTAGAACAAGGCATAGTTTTCCCTGCTGGCTCTTTGGGCGGGGGACCCATCTCCAGCCGTATGGCCATTTTTGTGAGTGGCGCGGCGCCAAGTGGGAAAGGGTGGCTTTGATGCTGAAGGCAGCAGCAAAGCCTGCAGCCCCCAGGTCTGTGGGGCTACGCAAGCGGTTCCCAAAGAGCTTTAGAACAAGGCATAGTTTTCCCTGCTGGCTCTTTGGGCGGGGGACCCATCTCCAGCCGTATGGCCATTTTTGTGCCTGGCGCGGCGCCAAGTGGGAAAGGGTGCTGTCGAGGCTGGAGGCAGCAGCAAAGCCTGCAGCCCCCAGGTCTGTGGGGCCAAGCAAGCGGTTCCCAAAGAGCTTTAGAACAAGGCATATTTTTCCCTGATGGCTCCTTGGGCGGGGGACCCATCTCCAGCCGTATGGCCATTTTTGTGCCTGGCGCGATGCCAAGTGTGAAAGGGTGGCTTTGAGGCTGAAGGCAGCAGGAAAGCCTGCAGCCCCCAGGTCTGTGGGGCTACGCAAGCGGTTCCCAAAGAGCTTTAGAACAGGGCATAGTTTTCCCTGCTGGCTCTTTGGGCGGGGGGCCCATCTCCAGCCATAGGCCATTTTTGTGCCTGGCACAGTGCCAAGTGGGAAAGGGTGCTGTCGAGGCTGAAGGCAGCAGGAAAGCCTGCAGCCCCCAGGTCTGTGCGGCTACGCAAGCGGTTCCCAAAGAGCTTTAGAACAAGGCATAGTTTTCCCTGCTGGCTCCTTGGGCGGGGGACCCATCTCCAGGCATAGGCCATTTTTGTGCCTGGCGCGGTGCCAAGTGGGAAAGGGTGGTGTCGAGGCTGAAGGCAGCAGGAAAGCCTGCAGCCCCCAGGTCTGTGGGGCTACGCAAGCGGTTCCCAAAGAGCTTTAGAACAAGGCATAATTTTCCCTGCTGGCTCTTTGGGCGGGGGACCCATCTCCAGCCGTATGGCCATTTTTGAGCCTGGCGCGGCGCCAAGTGGGAAAGGGTGGTGTTGAGGCTGAAGGCAGCAGGAAAGCCTGCAGCCCCCAGGTCTGTGGCGCTACGCAAGCGGTTCCCAAAGAGCTTTAGAACAAGGCATAGTTTTCCCTGCTGGCTCCTTGGGCGGGGGACCCATCTCCAGCCATAGGCCATTTCTGTGCCTGGCGCTGGTGCCAAGTGGGAAAGGGTGTTGTCGAGGCTGAAGGCAGCAGGAAAGCCTGCAGCCCCCAGGTCTGTGGGGCTACGCAAGCGGTTCCCAAAGAGCTTCAGAACAAGGCACAGTTTTCCCTGCTGGCTCTTTGGGCGGGGGACCCATCTCCAGCCGTACGGCCATTTTTGTGCCTGTCGCAGTGCCAAGTGGGAAAGGGTGTTGTCGAGGCTGAAGGCAGCAGGAAAGCCTGCAGCCCCCAGGTATGTGGGGCTACGCAAGCGGTTCCCAAAGAGCTTTAGAACAAGGCATAGTTTTCCCTGCTGGCTCTTAGGGCGGGGGACCCATCTCCAGCCGTATGGCCATTTTTGTGCCTGGCGCGATGCCAAGTGTGAAAGGGTGGCTTTGAGGCTGAAGGCAGCAGGAAAGCCTGCAGCCCCCAGGTATGTGGGGCTACGCATGCGGTTCCCAAAGAGCTTTAGAACAGGGCATAGTTTTCCCTGCTGGCTCTTTGGGCGGGGGGCCCATCTCCAGCCATAGGCCATTTTTGTGCCTAGCGCAGTGCCAAGTGGGAAAGGGTGCTGTCGAGGCTGAAGGCAGCAGGAAAGCCTGCAGCCCCCAGGTATGTGGGGCTACGCAAGCGGTTCCCAAAGAGCTTTAGAACAGGGCATAGTTTTCCCTGCTGGCTCTTTGGGCGGGGGGCCCATCTCCAGCCATAGGCCATTTTTGTGCCTGGCACAGTGCCAAGTGGGAAAGGGTGCTGTCAAGGCTGAAGGCAGCAGGAAAGCCTGCAGCCCCCAGGTCTGTGGGGCTACGCAAGCGGTTCCCAAAGAGCTTTAGAACAGGGCATAGTTTTCCCTGCTGGCTCTTTGGGCGGGGGACCCATCTCCAGCCATAGGCCATTTTTGTGCCTGGCACAGTGCCAAGTGGGAAAGGGTGCTGTCGAGGCTGAAGGCAGCAGGAAAGCCTGCAGCCCCCAGGTCTGTGGGGCTACGCAAGCGGTTCCCAAAGAGCTTTAGAACAAGGCATAGTTTTCCCTGCTGGCTCTTAGGGCGGGGGACCCATCTCCAGCCGTATGGCCATTTTTGAGCCTGGCGCGGCGCCAAGTGGGAAAGGGTGGCTTTGAGGCTGAAGGCAGCAGGAAAGCCTGCAGCCCCCAGGTCTGTGGGGCTACGCAAGCGGTTCCCAAAGAGCTTTAGAACAAGGCATAGTTTTCCCTGCTGGCTCCTTGGGCGGGGGACCCATCTCCAGCCATAGGCCATTTCTGTGCCTGGCGCGGTGCCAAGTGGGAAAGGGTGCTGTCGAGGCTGAAGGCAGCAGGAAAGCCTGCAGCCCCCAGGTCTGTGGGGCTACGCAAGCGGTTCCCAAAGAGCTTTAGAACAAGGCATAGTTTTCCCTGCTGGCTCCTTGGGCGGGGGGACCCATCTCCAGGCATAGGCCATTTTTGTGCCTGGCGCGGTGCCAAGTGGGAAAGGGTGGTGTCGAGGCTGAAGGCAGCAGGAAAGCCTGCAGCCCCCAGGTCTGTGGGGCTACGCAAGCGGTTCCCAAAGAGCTTTAGAACAAGGCATAGTTTTCCCTGCTGGCTCTTTGGGCGGGGGACCCATCTCCAGCCGTACGGCCATTTTTGTGCCTGGCGCGGCGCCAAGTGGGAAAGGGTGTTGTCGACGCTGAAGGCTGCAGGAAAGTCTGCAGCCCCCAGGTATGTGGGGCTACGCAAGCGGTTCCCAAAGAGCTTTAGAACAAGGCATAGTTTTCCCTGCTGGCTCTTAGGGCGGGGGGACCCATCTCCAGCCGTATGGCCATTTTTGAGCCTGGCGCGGCGCCAAGTGGGAAAGGGTGGCTTTGAGGCTGAAGGCAGCAGCAAAGCCTGCAGCCCCCAGGTCGGTGGGGCTACGCATGCGGTTCCCAAAGAGCTTTAGAACAAGGCATAGTTTTCCCTGCTGGCTCTTTGGGCGGGGGACCCATCTCCAGCCGTATGGCCATTTTTGTGCCTGGCGCGGCGCCAAGTGGGAAAGGGTGCTGTCGAGGCTGGAGGCAGCAGCAAAGCCTGCAGCCCCCAGGTCTGTGGGGCCAAGCAAGCGGTTCCCAAAGAGCTTTAGAACAAGGCATAGTTTTCCCTGATGGCTCCTTGGGCGGGGGACCCATCTCCAGCCATAGGCCATTTTTGTGCCTGGCGCGATGCCAAGTGTGAAAGGGTGGCTTTGAGGCTGAAGGCAGCAGGAAAGCCTGCAGCCCCCAGGTCTGTGGGGCTACGCAAGCGGTTCCCAAAGAGCTTTAGAACAGGGCATAGTTTTCCCTGCTGGCTCTTTGGGTGGGGGGCCCATCTCCAGCCATAGGCCATTTTTGTGCCTGGCGCAGTGCCAAGTGGGAAAGGGTGCTGTCGAGGCTGAAGGCAGCAGGAAAGCCTGCAGCCCCCAGGTATGTGGGGCTACGCAAGCGGTTCCCAAAGAGCTTTAGAACAGGGCATAGTTTTCCCTGCTGGCTCTTTGGGCGAGGGGCCCATCTCCAGCCATAGGCCATTTTTGTGCCTGGCACAGTGCCAAGTGGGAAAGGGTGCTGTCAAGGCTGAAGGCAGCAGGAAAGCCTGCAGCCCCCAGGTCTGTGGGGCTACGCAAGCGGTTCCCAAAGAGCTTTAGAACAAGGCATAGTTTTCCCTGCTGGCTCTTAGGGCGGGGGACCCATCTCCAGCCGTATGGCCATTTTTGAGCCTGGCGCGGCGCCAAGTGGGAAAGGGTGTCTTTGAGGCTGAAGGCAGCAGGAAAGCCTGCAGCCCCCAGGTCTGTGGGGCTACGCAAGCGGTTCCCAAAGAGCTTTAGAACAAGGCATAGTTTTCCCTGCTGGCTCCTTGGGCGGGGGACCCATCTCCATCCATAGGCCATTTTTGTGCCTGGCGCGGTGCCAAGTGGGAAAGGGTGTTGTCGAGGCTGAAGGCAGCAGGAAAGCCTGCAGCCCCCAGGTCTGTGGGGCTACGCAAGCGGTTCCCAAAGAGCTTTAGAACAAGGCATAGTTTTCCCTGCTGGCTCTTTGGGCGGGGGACCCATCTCCAGCCGTACGGCCATTTTTGTGCCTGGCGCGGTGCCAAGTGGGAAAGGGTTCTGTCGAGGCTGGAGGCAGCAGCAAAGCCTGCAGCCCCCAGGTCTGTGGGGCCAAGCAAGCGGTTCCCAAAGAGCTTTAGAACAAGGCATAGTTTTCCCTGCTGGCTCCTTGGGCGGGGGACCCATCTCCAGCCATAGGCCATTTTTGTGCCTGGCGCGATGCCAAGTGTGAAAGGGTGGCTTTGAGGCTGAAGGCAGCAGGAAAGCCCGCAGCCCCCACATCTGTGGGGCTACGCAAGCGGTTCCCAAAGAGCTTTAGAACAGGGCATAGTTTTCCCTGCTGGCTCTTTGGGCGGGGGGCCCATCTCCAGCCATAGGCCATTTTTGTGCCTGGCGCAGTGCCAAGTGGGAAAGGGTGCTGTCGAGGCTGAAGGCAGCAGGAAAGCCTGCAGCCCCCAGGTATGTGGGGCTACGCAAGCGGTTCCCAAAGAGCTTTAGAACAGGGCATAGTTTTCCCTGCTGGCTCCTTGGGCGGGGGGCCCATCTCCAGCCATAGGCCATTTTTCTGCCTGGCACAGTGCCAAGTGGGAAAGGGTGCTGTCGAGGCTGAAGGCAGCAGGAAAGCCTGCAGCCCCCAGGTCTGTGGGGCTACGCAAGCGGTTCCCAAAGAGCTTTAGAACAAGGCATAGTTTTCCCTGCTGGCTCCTTGGGCGGGGACCCATCTCCAGCCATAGGCCATTTTTGTGCCTGGCGCGGTGCCAAGTGGGAAAGGGTGTTGTCGAGGCTGAAGGCAGCAGGAAAGCCTGCAGCCCCCAGGTCTGTGGGGCTACGCAAGCGGTTCCCAAAGAGCTTTAGAACAAGGCATAGTTTTCCCTGCTGGCTCTTAGGGCGGGGGACCCATCTCCAGCCGTACGGCCATTTTTGTGCCTGGCGCGGCGCCAAGTGGGAAAGGGTGGTGTCGAGGCTGAAGGCAGCTGGAAAGCCTGCAGCCCCCAGGTCTGTGGGGCTACGCAAGCGGTTCCCAAAGAGCTTTAGAACAAGGCATAGTTTTCCCTGCTGGCTCTTAGGGCGGGGGACCCATCTCCAGCCGTATGGCCATTTTTGAGCCTGGCGCGGTGCCAAGTGGGAAAGGGTGTCTTTGAGGCTGAAGGCAGCAGGAAAGCCTGCAGCCCCCAGGTCTGTGGGGCTACGCAAGCGGTTCCCAAAGAGCTTTAGAACAAGGCATAGTTTTCCCTGCTGGCTCTTAGGGCATGGGACCCATCTCCAGCCATAGGCCATTTTTGAGCCTGGCGCGGTGCCAAGTGGGAAAGGGTGCTGTCGAGGCTGAAGGCAGCAGGAAAGCCTGCAGCCCCCAGGTCGGTGGGGCTACGCATGCGGTTCCCAAAGAGCTTTAGAACAAGGCATAGTTTTCCCTGCTGGCTCTTTGGGCGGGGGACCCCCCTCCAGCCGTATGGCCATTTTTGTGAGTGGCGCGGCGCCAAGTGGGAAAGGGTGGTGTTGAGGCTGAAGGCTGCAGGAAAGCCCGCAGACCCCAGGTCTGTGGGGCTACGCAAGCGGTTCCCAAAGAGCTTTAGAACAAGGCATAGTTTTCCCTGCTGGCTCTTTGGGCGGGGGACCCATCTCCAGCCGTATGGCCATTTTTGTGCCTGGCGGGGCGCCAAGTGGGAAAGGGTGGCTTTGAGGCTGAAGGCAGCAGGAAAGCCTGCAGCCCCCAGGTCTGTGGGGCTACGCAAGCGGTTCCCAAAGAGCTTTAGAACAAGGCATAGTTTTCCCTGCTGGCTCCTTGGGCGGGGGACCCATCTCCAGCCATAGGCCATTTTTGTGCCTGGCGCGGTGCCAAGTGGGAAAGGGTGGTGTCGAGGCTGAAGGCAGCAGGAAAGCCTGCAGCCCCCAGGTCTGTGGGGCTACGCAAGCGTTTCCCAAAGAGCTTTAGAACAAGGCATAGTTTTCCCTGCTGGCTCCCTGGGCGGGGGACCCATCTCCAGGCATAGGCCATTTTTTTGCCTGGCGCGGTGCCAAGTGGGAAAGGGTGTTGTCGAGGCTGAAGGCAGCAGGAAAGCCTGCAGCCCCCAGGTCTGTGGGGCTACGCAAGCGGTTCCCAAAGAGCTTTAGAACAAGGCATAGTTTTCTCTGCTGGCTCCTTGGGCGGGGGACCCATCTCCAGCCGTACGGCCATTTTTGTGCCTGGCGCGGCGCCAAGTGGGAAAGGGTGGTGTCGAGGCTGAAGGGAGCAGGAAAGCCTGCAGCCCCCAGGTCTGTGGGGCTACGCAAGCGGTTCCCAAAGAGCTTTAGAACAAGGCATAGTTTTCCCTGCTGGCTCTTTGGGCGGGGGACCCATCTCCAGCCGTATGGCCATTTTTGAGCCTGGCGCGGCGCCAAGTGGGAAAGGGTGGCTTTGAGGCTGAAGGCAGCAGCAAAGCCTGCAGCCCCCAGGTCTGTGGGGCTACGCAAGCGGTTCCCAAAGAGCTTTAGAACAAGGCATAGTTTTCCCTGCTGGCTCTTAGGGCATGGGACCCATCTCCAGCCATAGGCCATTTTTGAGCCTGGCGCGGTGCCAAGTGGGAAAGGGTGCTGTCGAGGCTGAAGGCAGCAGGAAAGCCTGCAGCCACCAGGTCGGTGGGGCTACGCATGCGGTTCCCAAAGAGCTTTAGAACAAGGCATAGTTTTCCCTGCTGGCTCTTTGGGCGGGGGAACCATCTCCAGCCGTATGGCCATTTTTGTGAGTGGCGTGGCGCCAAGTGGGAAATGGTGGTGTCGAGGCTGAAGGCAGCAGGAAAGCCCGCAGCCTCCAGGTCTGTGGGGCTACGCAAGCGGTTCCAAAAGAGCTTTAGAACAAGGCATAGTTTTCCCTGCTGGCTCTTTGGGCGGGGGGCCCATCTCCAGCCATAGGCCATTTTTGTGCCTGGCGCAGTGCCAAGTGGGAAAGGGTGCTGTCGAGGCTGAAGGCAGCAGGAAAGCCTGCAGCCCCCAGGTATGTGGGGCTACGCAAGCGGTCCCCAAAGAGCTTTAGAACAGGGCATAGTTTTCCCTGCTGGCTCTTTGGGCGGGGGGCCCATCTCCAGCCATATGCCATTTTTGTGCCTGGCACAGTGCCAAGTGGGAAAGGGTGGTGTCGAGGCTGAAGGCAGCGGGAAAGCCTGCAGCCCCCAGGTATGTGGGGCTACGCAAGCGGTTCCCAAAGAGCTTTAGAACAAGGCATAGTTTTCCCTGCTGGCTCTTAGGGCAGGGGACCCATCTCCAGCCGTATGGCCATTTTTGAGCCTGGCGCGGCGCCAAGTGGGAAAGGGTGGCTTTGAGGCTGAAGGCAGCAGCAAAGCCTGCAGCCCCCAGGTCTGTGGGGCTACGCAAGCGGTTCCCAAAGAGCTTTAGAACAAGGCATAGTTTTCCCTGCTGGCTCCTTGGGCGGGGGACCCATCTCCAGCCATAGGCCATTTTTGTGCCTGGCGCGGTGCCAAGTGGGAAAGGGTGTTGTCGAGGCTGAAGGCAGCAGGAAAGCCTGCAGCCCCCAGGTCTGTGCGGCTACGCAAGCGGTTCCCAAAGAGCTTTAGAACAAGGCATAATTTTCCCTGCTGGCTCTTTGGGCGGGGGACCCATCTCCAGCCGTACGGCCATTTTTGTGCCTGGCGCGGTGCCAAGTGGGAAAGGGTGTTGTCGAGGCTGAAGGCAGCAGGAAAGCCTGCAGCCCCCAGGTATGTGGGGCTACGCAAGAGGTTCCCAAAGAGCTTTAGAACAAGGCATAGTTTTCCCTGCTGGCTCTTTGGGCGGGGGACCCATCTCCAGCCGTATGGCCATTTTTGAGCCTGGCGCGGCGCCAAGTGGTAAAGGGTGGCTTTGAGGCTGAAGGCAGCAGGAAAGCCTGCAGCCCCCAGGTCTGTGGGGCTACGCAAGCGGTTCCCAAAGAGCTTTAGAACAAGGCATAGTTTTCCCTGCTGGCTCCTTGGGCGGGGGACCCATCTCCAGCCATAGGCCATTTTTGTGCCTGGCGCGGTGCCAAGTGGGAAAGGGTGTTGTCGAGGCTGAAGGCAGCAGGAAAGCCTGCAGCCCCCAGGTCTGTGCGGCTACGAAAGCGGTTCCCAAAGAGCTTTAAAACAAGGCATAGTTTTCCCTGCTGGCTCTTTGGGCGGGGGACCCATCTCCAGCCGTATGGCCATTTTTGTGCCTGGCGCGGCGCCAAGTGGGAAAGGGTGGTGTCGAGGCTGAAGGCAGCAGGAAAGCCTGCAGCCCCCAGGTCTGTGGGGCTACGCAAGCGGTTCCCAAAGAGCTTTAGAACAAGGCATAGTTTTCCCTGCTGGCTCTTTGGGCGGGGGACCCATCTCCAGCCGTATGGCCATTTTTGAGCCTGGCGCGGCGCCAAGTGGGAAAGGGTGGCTTTGAGGCTGAAGGCAGCAGCAAAGCCTGCAGCCCCCAGGTCTGTGGGGCTACGCAAGCGGTTCCCAAAGAGCTTTAGAACAAGGCATAGTTTTCCCTGCTGGCTCTTAGGGCATGGGACCCATCTCCAGCCATAGGACATTTTTGAGCCTGGCGCGGTGCCAAGTGGGAAAGGGTGCTGTCGAGGCTGAAGGCAGCAGGAAAGCCTGCAGCCCCCAGGTCGGTGGGGCTACGCATGCGGTTCCCAAAGAGCTTTAGAACAAGGCATAGTTTTCCCTGCTGGCTCTTTGGGCGGGGGACCCATCTCCAGCCGTATGGCAATTTTTGTGCCTGGCGCGGCGCCAAGTGGGAAAGGGTGCTGTCGAGGCTGGAGGCAGCAGCAAAGCCTGCAGCCCCCAGGTCTGTGGGGCTATGCAAGCGGTTCCCAAAGAGCTTTAGAACAAGGCATAGTTTTCCCTGCTGGCTCTTTGGGCGGGGGACCCATCTCCAGCCGTACGGCCATTTTTGTGCCTGGCGCGGTGCCAAGTGGGAAAGGGTGTGTTTGAGGCTGAAGGCAGCAGCAAAGCCTGCAGCCCCCAGGTCTGTGGGGCTACGCAAGCGGTTCCCAAAGAGCTTTAGAACAAGGCATAGTTTTCCCTGCTGGCTCTTAGGGCATGGGACCCATCTCCAGCCATAGGCCATTTTTGAGCCTGGCGCGGTGCCAAGTGGGAAAGGGTGCTGTCGAGGCTGAAGGCAGCATGAAAGCCTGCAGCCCCCAGGTCGGTGGGGCTACGCATGCGGTTCCCAAAGAGCTTTAGAACAAGGCATAGTTTTCCCTGCTGGCTCTTTGGGCGGGGGACCCATCTCCAGCCGTATGGCCATTTTTGTGAGTGGCGCGGCGCCAAGTGGGAAAGGGTGGTGTTGAGGCTGAAGGCTGCAGGAAAGCCCGCAGACCCCAGGTCTGTGGGGCTACGCAAGCGGTTCCCAAAGAGCTTTAGAACAAGGCATAGTTTTCCCTGCTGGCTCTTTGGGCGGGGGACCCATCTCCAGACGTATGGCCATTTTTGTGCCTGGCGCGGCGCCAAGTGGGAAAGGGTGCTGTCGAGGCTGGAGGCAGCAGCAAAGCCTGCAGCCCCCAGGTCTGTGGGGCTACGCAAGCGGTTCCCAAAGAGCTTTAGAACAAGGCATAGTTTTCCCTGCTGGCTCCTTGGGCGGGGGACCCATCTCCAGCCATAGGCCATTTTTGTGCCTGGCGCAGTGCCAAGTGGGAAAGGGTGGCTTTGAGGCTGAAGGCAGCAGGAAAGCCTGCAGCCCCCAGGTCTGTGGGGCTACGCAAGCGGTTCCCAAAGAGCTTTAGAACAAGGCATAGTTTTCTCTGCTGGCTCTTTGGGCGGGGGACCCATCTCCAGCCGTACGGCCATTTTTGTGCCTGGCGCGGCGCCAAGTGGGAAAGGGTGGTGTCGAGGCTGAAGGGAGCAGGAAAGCCTGCAGCCCCCAGGTCTGTGGGGCTACGCAAGCGGTTCCCAAAGAGCTTTAGAACAAGGCATAGTTTTCCCTGCTGGCTCTTTGGGCGGGGGACCCATCTCCAGCCGTATGGCCATTTTTGAGCCTGGCGCGGCGCCAAGTGGGAAAGGGTGGCTTTGAGGCTGAAGGCAGCAGCAAAGCCTGCAGCCCCCAGGTCTGTGGGGCTACGCAAGCGGTTCCCAAAGAGCTTTAGAACAAGGCATAGTTTTCCCTGCTGGCTCTTAGGGCATGGGACCCATCTCCAGCCATAGGCCATTTTTGAGCCTGGCGCGGTGCCAAGTGGGAAAGGGTGCTGTCGAGGCTGAAGGCAGCAGGAAAGCCTGCATCCACCAGGTCTGTGGGGCTACGCAAGCGGTTCCCAAAGAGCTTTAGAACAAGGCATAGTTTTCCCTGCTGGCTCTTTGGGCGGGGGACCCATCTCCAGCCGTACGGCCATTTTTGTGCCTGGCGCGGCGCCAAGTGGGAAATGGTGGTGTCGAGGCTGAAGGCAGCAGGAAAGCCTGCAGCCCCCAGGTCTGTGCGGCTACGCAAGCGGTTCCCAAAGAGCTTTAGAACAAGGCATAGTTTTCCCTGCTGGCTCTTAGGGCGGGGTCCCATCTCCAGCCGTATGGCCATTTTTGTGCCTGGCACGGCGCCAAGTGGGAAAGGGTGCTGTCGAGGCTGGAGGCAGCAGGAAAGCCTGCAGCCCCCAGGTCTGTGGGGCCAAGCAAGCGGTTCCCAAAGAGCTTTAGAACAAGGCATAGTTTTCCCTGATGGCTCCTTGGGCGGGGGACCCATCTCCAGCCATAGGCCATTTTTGTGCCTGGCGCGATGCCAAGTGTGAAAGGGTGGCTTTGAGGCTGAAGGCAGCAGGAAAGCCTGCAGCCCCCAGGTCTGTGGGGCTACGCAAGCGGTTCCCAAAGAGCTTTAGAACAGGGCATAGTTTTCCCTGCTGGCTCTTTGGGCGGGGGGCCCATCTCCAGCCATAGGCCATTTTTGTGCCTGGCGCAGTGCCAAGTGGGAAAGGGTGCTGTCAAGGCTGAAGGCAGCAGGAAAGCCTGCAGCCCCCAGGTCTGTGGGGCTACGCAAGCGGTTCCCAAAGAGCTTTAGAACAGGGCATAGTTTTCCCTGCTGGCTCCTTGTGCGGGGTGCCCATCTCCAGCCATAGGCCATTTTTGTGCCTGGCACAGTGCCAAGTGGGAAAGGGTGCTGTCGAGGCTGAAGGCAGCAGGAAAGCCTGCAGCCCCCAGGTCTGTGGGGCTACGCAAGCGGTTCCCAAAGAGCTTTAGAACAAGGCATAGTTTTCCCTGCTGGCTCTTAGGGCGCTGGACCCATCTCCAGCCGTATGGCCATTTTTGAGCCTGGCGCGGCGCCAAGTGGGAAAGGGTGGCTTTGAGGCTGAAGGCAGCAGCAAAGCCTGCAGCCCCCAGGTCTGTGGGGCTACGCAAGCGGTTCCCAAAGAGCTTTAGAACAAGGCATAGTTTTCCCTGCTGGCTCCTTGGGCGGGGGACCCATCTCCAGCCATAGGCCATTTTTGTGCCTGGCGCGGTGCCAAGTGGGAAAGGGTGTTGTCGAGGCTGAAGGCAGCAGGAAAGCCTGCAGCCCCCAGGTCTGTGGGGCTACGCAAGCGGTTCCCAAAGAGCTTTAGAACAAGGCATAGTTTTCCCTGCTGGCTCTTTGGGCGGGGTCCCATCTCCAACCGTATGGCCATTTTTGTGCCTGGCGCAGCGCCAAGTGGGAAAGGGTGCTGTCGAGGCTGGAGGCAGCAGGAAAGCCTGCAGCCCCCAGGTCTGTGGGGCTACGCAAGCGGTTCCCAAAGAGCTTTAGAACAAGGCATAGTTTTCCCTGCTGGCTCTTTGGGCGGGGGACCCATCTCCAGCCGTATGGCCATTTTTGTGAGTGGCGCGGCGCCAAGTGGGAAAGGGTGGTGTCGAGGCTGAAGGCAGCAGGAAAGCCCGCAGCCCCCAGGTCTGTGGGGCTACGCAAGCGGTGCCCAAAGAGCTTTAGAACAAGGCATAGTTTTCCCTGCTGGCTCTTTGGGCGGGGGACCCATTTGCAGCCTTATGGCCATTTTTGTGCCTGGCGTGGCGCCAAGTGGGAAAGGGTGGTGTCGAGGCTGGAGGCAGCAGCAAAGCCTGCAGCCCCCAGGTCTGTGGGGCCAAGCAAGCGGTTCCCAAAGAGCTTTAGAACAAGGCATAGTTTTCCCTGCTGGCTCCTTGGGCGGGGGACCCATCTCCAGCCATAGGCCATTTTTGTGCCTGGCGCGATGCCAAGTGTGAAAGGGTGGCTTTGAGGCTGAAGGCAGCAGGAAAGCCTGCAGCCCCCAGGTATGTGGGGCTACGCAAGCGGTTCCCAAAGAGCTTTAGAACAGGGCATAGTTTTCCCTGCTGGCTCTTTGGGCGGGGGACCCATCTCCAGCCATAGGCCATTTTTGTGCCTGGCGCGGCGCCAAGTGGGAAATGGTGGTCTCGAGGCTGAAGGCAGCAGGAAAGCCTGCAACCCCCAGGTCTGTGGGGCTACGCAAGCGGTTCCCAAAGAGCTTTAGAAGAAGGCATAGTTTTCCCTGCTGGCTCTTTGGGCGGGGGACCCATCTCCAGCCGTATGGCCATTTTTGAGCCTGGCGCGGCGCCAAGTGGGAAAGGGTGGCTTTGAGGCTGAAGGCAGCAGGAAAGCCTGCAGCCCCCAGGTCTGTGGGGCTACGCAAGCGGTTCCCAAAGAGCTTTAGAACAAGGCATAGTTTTCCCTGCTGGCTCCTTGGGCGGGGCACCCATCTCCAGCCATAGGCCATTTTTGTGCCTGGCGCGGTGCCAAGTGGGAAAGGGTGTTGTCGAGGCTGAAGGCAGCAGGAAAGCCTGCAGCCCCCAGGTCTGTGCGGCTACGCAAGCGGTTCCCAAAGAGCTTTAGAACAAGGCATAGTTTTCCCTGCTGGCTCTTTGGGCGGGGGACCCATCTCCAGCCGTATGGCCATTTTTGTGCCTGGCGCGGCGCCAAGTGGGAAATGGTGGTGTCGAGGCTGAAGGCAGCAGGAAAGCCTGCAGCCCCCAGGTCTGTGGGGCTACGCAAGCGGTTCCCAAAGAGCTTTAGAACAAGGCATAGTTTTCCCTGCTGGCTCTTTGGGCGGGGGACCCATCTCCAGCCATAGGCCATTTTTGTGCCTGGCGCAGTGACAAGTGGGAAAGGGTGCTGTCGAGGCTGAAGGCAGCAGGAAAGCCTGCAGCCCCCAGGTATGTGGGGCTACGCAAGCAGTCCCCAAAGAGCTTTAGAAGAAGGCATAATTTTCCCTGCTGGCTCTTAGCGCGGGGGACCCATCTCCAGCCGTATGGCCTTTTTTGTGCCTGGCGTGGCGCCAAGTGGGAAAGGGTGGCTTTGAGGCTGAAGGCAGCAGCAAAGCCTGCAGCCCCCAGGTCTGTGGGGCTACGCAAGCGGTTCCCAAAGAGCTTTAGAACAAGGCATAGTTTTCCCTGCTGGCTCCTTGGGCGGGGGACCCATCTCCAGCCATAGGCCATTTTTGTGCCTGGCGCGGTGCCAAGTGGGAAAGGGTGTTGTCGAGGCTGAAGGCAGCAGGAAAGCCTCCATCCCCCAGGTCTGTGGGGCTACGCAAGCGGTTCCCAAAGAGCTTTAGAACAAGGCATAGTTTTCCCTGCTGGCTCTTTGGGCGGGGGACCCATCTCCAGCCGTACGGCCATTTTTGTGCCTGGCGCGGCGCCAAGTGGGAAATGGTGGTGTCGAGGCTGAAGGCAGCAGCAAAGCCTGCAACCCCCATGTCTGTGCGGCTACGCAAGCGGTTCCCAAAGAGCTTTAGAACAAGGCATAGTTTTCTCTGCTGGCTCTGTGGGTGGCGTCCCATCTCCAGCCGTATGGCCATTTTTGTGCCTTGCGCGGCGCCAAGTGGGAAAGGGTGCTGTCGAGGCTGGAGGCAGCAGGAAAGCCTGCAGCCCCCATGTCTGTGGGGCCAAGCAAGCGGTTCCCAAAGAGCTTTAGAACAAGGCATAGTTTTCCCTGATGGCTCCTTGGGCGGGGGACCCATCTCCAGCCATAGGCCATTTTTGTGCCTGGCGCGATGCCAAGTGTGAAAGGGTGGCTTTGAGGCTGAAGGCAGCAGGAAAGCCTGCAGCCCCCAGGTCTGTGGGGCTACGCAAGCGGTTCCCAAAGAGCTTTAGAACAAGGCATAGTTTTCCCTGCTGGCTCTTTGGGCGGGGGACCCATCTCCAGCCATAGGCCATTTTTGTGCCTGGCGCAGTGACAAGTGGGAAAGGGTGCTGTCGAGGCTGAAGGCAGCAGGAAAGCCTGCAGCCCCCAGGTATGTGGGGCTACGCAAGCGGTCCCCAAAGAGCTTTAGAAGAAGGCATAGTTTTCCCTGCTGGCTCTTAGCGCGGGGGACCCATCTCCAGCCGTATGGCCTTTTTTGTGCCTGGCGTGGCGCCAAGTGGGAAAGGGTGGCTTTGAGGCTGAAGGCAGCAGCAAAGCCTGCAGCCCCCAGGTCTGTGGGGCTACGCAAGCGTTTCCCAAAGAGCTTTAGAACAAGGCATAGTTTTCCCTGCTGGCTCCTTGGGCGGGGGACCCATCTCCAGCCATAGGCCATTTTTGTGCCTGGCGCGGTGCCAAGTGGGAAAGGGTGTTGTCGAGGCTGAAGGCAGCAGGAAAGCCTCCATCCCCCAGGTCTGTGGGGCTACGCAAGCGGTTCCCAAAGAGCTTTAGAACAAGGCATAGTTTTCCCTGCTGGCTCTTTGGGCGGGGGACCCATCTCCAGCCGTACGGCCATTTTTGTGCCTGGCGCGGCGCCAAGTGGGAAATGGTGGTGTCGAGGCTGAAGGCAGCAGCAAAGCCTGCAACCCCCATGTCTGTGCGGCTACGCAAGCGGTTCACAAAGAGCTTTAGAACAAGGCATAGTTTTCTCTGCTGGCTCTGTGGGTGGCGTCCCATCTCCAGCCGTATGGCCATTTTTGTGCCTTGCGCGGCGCCAAGTGGGAAAGGGTGCTGTCGAGGCTGGAGGCAGCAGGAAAGCCTGCAGCCCCCAGGTCTGTGGGGCCAAGCAAGCGGTTCCCAAAGAGCTTTAGAACAAGGCATAGTTTTCCCTGATGGCTCCTTGGGCGGGGGACCCATCTCCAGCCATAGGCCATTTTTGTGCCTGGCGCGATGCCAAGTGTGAAAGGGTGGCTTTGAGGCTGAAGGCAGCAGGAAAGCCTGCAGCCCCCAGGTCTGTGGGGCTACGCAAGCGGTTCCCAAAGAGCTTTAGAACAGGGCATAGTTTTCCCTGCTGGCTCTTTGGGCGGGGGGCCCATCTCCAGCCGTATGGCCATTTTTGTGCCTGGCGCAGTGCCAAGTGGGAAAGGGTGCTGTCAAGGCTGAAGGCAGCAGGAAAGCCTGCAGCCCCCAGGTCTGTGGGGCTACGCAAGCGGTTCCCAAAGAGCTTTAGAACAGGGCATAGTTTTCCCTGCAGGCTCCTTGTGCGGGGGGCCCATCTCCAGCCATAGGCCATTTTTGTGCCTGGCACAGTGCCAAGTGGGAAAGGGTGCTGTCGAGGCTGAAGGCAGCAGGAAAGCCTGCAGCCCCCAGGTCTGTGCGGCTACGCAAGCGGTTCCCAAAGAGCTTTAGAACAAGGCATAGTTTTCCCTGCTGGCTCTTAGGGCGGGGGACCCATCTCCAGCCGTATGGCCATTTTTGAGCCTGGCGCGGCGCCAAGTGGTGAAGGGTGGCTTTGAGGCTGAAGGCAGCAGGAAAGCCTGCAGCCCCCAGGTCTGTGGGGCTACGCAAGCGGTTCCCAAAGAGCTTTCGAACAAGGCATAGTTTTCCCTGCTGGCTCCTTGGGCGGGGGACCCATCTCCAGCCATAGGCCATTTTTGTGCCTGGCGCGGTGCCAAGTGGGAAAGGGTGTTGTCGAGGCTGAAGGCAGCAGGAAAGCCTGCAGCCCCCAGGTCTGTGGGGCTACGCAAGCGGTTCCCAAAGAGCTTTAGAACAAGGCATAGTTTTCCCTGCTGGCTCTTTGGGCGGGGGACCCATCTCCAGCCGTACGGCCATTTTTGTGCCTGGCGCGGCGCCAAGTGGGAAATGGTGTTGTCGAGGCTGAAGGCAGCAGGAAAGCCTGCAGCCCCCAGGTCTGTGGGGCTACGCAAGCGGTTCCCAAAGAGCTTTAGAACAAGGCATAGTTTTCCCTGCTGGCTCTTTGGGCGGGGTCCCATCTCCAACCGTATGGCCATTTTTGTGCCTGGCGCGGCGCCAAGTGGGAAAGGGTGGTGTCGAGGCTGAAGGCAGCAGGAAAGCCCGCAGCCCCCAGGTCTGTGGGGCTACGCAAGCGGTGCCCAAAGAGCTTTAGAACAAGGCATAGTTTTCCCTGCTGGCTCTTTGGGCGGGGGACCCATTTCCAGCCTTATGGCCATTTTTGTGCCTGGCGTGGCGCCAAGTGGGAAAGGGTGGTGTCGAGGCTGGAGGCAGCAGCAAAGCCTGCAGCCCCCAGGTCTGTGGGGCCAAGCAAGCGGTTCCCAAAGAGCTTTAGAACAAGGCATAGTTTTCCCTGATGGCTCCTTGGGCGGGGGACCCATCTCCAGCCATAGGCCATTTTTGTGCCTGGCGCGATGCCAAGTGTGAAAGGGTGGCTTTGAGGCTGAAGGCAGCAGGAAAGCCTGCAGCCCCCAGGTATGTGGGGCTACGCAAGCGGTTCCCAAAGAGCTTTAGAACAGGGCATAGTTTTCCCTGCTGGCTCTTTGGGCGGGGGACCCATCTCCAGCCATAGGCCATTTTTGTGCCTGGCGCGGCGCCAAGTGGGAAATGGTGGTGTCGAGGCTGAAGGCAGCAGGAAAGCCTGCAACCCCCAGGTCTGTGGGGCTACGCAAGCGGTTCCCAAAGAGCTTTAGAAGAAGGCATAGTTTTCCCTGCTGGCTCTTTGGGCGGGGGACCCATCTCCAGCCGTATGGCCATTTTTGAGCCTGGCGCGGCGCCAAGTGGGAAAGGGTGGCTTTGAGGCTGAAGGCAGCAGGAAAGCCTGCAGCCCCCAGGTCTGTGGGGCTACGCAAGCGGTTCCCAAAGAGCTTTAGAACAAGGCATAGTTTTCCCTGCTGGCTCCTTGGGCGGGGCACCCATCTCCAGCCATAGGCCATTTTTGTGCCTGGCGCGGTGCCAAGTGGGAAAGGGTGTTGTCGAGGCTGAAGGCAGCAGGAAAGCCTGCAGCCCCCAGGTCTGTGCGGCTACGCAAGCGGTTCCCAAAGAGCTTTAGAACAAGGCATAGTTTTCCCTGCTGGCTCTTTGGGCGGGGGACCCATCTCCAGCCATAGGCCATTTTTGTGCCTGGCGCGGCGCCAAGTGGGAAATGGTGGTGTCGAGGCTGAAGGCAGCAGGAAAGCCTGCAGCCCCCAGGTCTGTGGGGCTACGCAAGCGGTTCCCAAAGAGCTTTAGAACAAGGCATAGTTTTCCCTGCTGGCTCTTTGGGCGGGGGACCCATCTCCAGACGTACGGCCATTTTTGTGCCTGGCGCGGCGCCAAGTGGGAAAGGGTGCTGTTGAGGTTGGAGGCAGCAGCAAAGCCTGCAGCCCCCAGGTCTGTGGGGCTACGCAAGCGGTTCCCAAAGAGCTTTAGAACAAGGCATAGTTTTCCCTGCTGGCTCTTTGGGCGGGGGACCCATCTCCAGCCATAGGCCATTTTTGTGCCTGGCGCAGTGACAAGTGGGAAAGGGTGCTGTCGAGGCTGAAGGCAGCAGGAAAGCCTGCAGCCCCCAGGTATGTGGGGCTACGCAAGCGGTCCCCAAAGAGCTTTAGAAGAAGGCATAGTTTTCCCTGCTGGCTCTTAGCGCGGGGGACCCATCTCCAGCCGTATGGCCTTTTTTGTGCCTGGCGTGGCGCCAAGTGGGAAAGGGTGGCTTTGAGGCTGAAGGCAGCAGCAAAGCCTGCAGCCCCCAGGTCTGTGGGGCTACGCAAGCGTTTCCCAAAGAGCTTTAGAACAAGGCATAGTTTTCCCTGCTGGCTCTTTGGGCGGGGGACCCATCTCCAGCCATAGGCCATTTTTGTGCCTGGCGCGGTGCCAAGTGGGAAAGGGTGTTGTCGAGGCTGAAGGCAGCAGGAAAGCCTCCATCCCCCAGGTCTGTGGGGCTACGCAAGCGGTTCCCAAAGAGCTTTAGAACAAGGCATAGTTTTCCCTGCTGGCTCTTTGGGCGGGGGACCCATCTCCAGCCGTACGGCCATTTTTGTGCCTGGCGCGGCGCCAAGTGGGAAATGGTGGTGTCGAGGCTGAAGGCAGCAGCAAAGCCTGCAACCCCCATGTCTGTGCGGCTACGCAAGCGGTTCCCAAAGAGCTTTAGAACAAGGCATAGTTTTCTCTGCTGGCTCTGTGGGTGGCGTCCCATCTCCAGCCGTATGGCCATTTTTGTGCCTTGCGCGGCGCCAAGTGGGAAAGGGTGCTGTCGAGGCTGGAGGCAGCAGGAAAGCCTGCAGCCCCCAGGTCTGTGGGGCCAAGCAAGCGGTTCCCAAAGAGCTTTAGAACAAGGCATAGTTTTCCCTGATGGCTCCTTGGGCGGGGGACCCATCTCCAGCCATAGGCCATTTTTGTGCCTGGCGCGATGCCAAGTGTGAAAGGGTGGCTTTGAGGCTGAAGGCAGCAGGAAAGCCTGCAGCCCCCAGGTATGTGGGGCTACGCAAGCGGTTCCCAAAGAGCTTTAGAACAGGGCATAGTTTTCCCTGCTGGCTCTTTGGGCGGGGGGCCCATCTCCAGCCATAGGCCATTTTTGTGCCTGGCGCGGCGCCAAGTGGGAAATGGTGGTGTCGAGGCTGAAGGCAGCAGGAAAGCCTGCAGCCCCCAGGTCTGTGGGGCTACGCAAGCGGTTCCCAAAGAGCTTTAGAACAAGGCATAGTTTTCCCTGCTGGCTCTTTGGGCGGGGGACCCATCTCCAGACGTATGGCCATTTTTGTGCCTGGCGCGGCGCCAAGTGGGAAAGGGTGCTGTTGAGGTTGGAGGCAGCAGCAAAGCCTGCAGCCCCCAGGTCTGTGGGGCTACGCAAGCGGTTCCCAAAGAGCTTTAGAACAAGGCATAGTTTTCCCTGCTGGCTCTTTGGGCGGGGGACCCATCTCCAGCCATAGGCCATTTTTGTGCCTGGCGCAGTGACAAGTGGGAAAGGGTGCTGTCGAGGCTGAAGGCAGCAGGAAAGCCTGCAGCCCCCAGGTATGTGGGGCTATGCAAGCGGTCCCCAAAGAGCTTTAGAAGAAGGCATAGTTTTCCCTGCTGGCTCTTAGCGCGGGGGACCCATCTCCAGCCGTATGGCCTTTTTTGTGCCTGGCGTGGCGCCAAGTGGGAAAGGGTGGCTTTGAGGCTGAAGGCAGCAGCAAAGCCTGCAGCCCCCAGGTCTGTGGGGCTACGCAAGCGTTTCCCAAAGAGCTTTAGAACAAGGCATAGTTTTCCCTGCTGGCTCCTTGGGCGGGGGACCCATCTCCAGCCATAGGCCATTTTTGTGCCTGGCGCGGTGCCAAGTGGGAAAGGGTGTTGTCGAGGCTGAAGGCAGCAGGAAAGCCTCCATCCCCCAGGTCTGTGGGGCTACGCAAGCGGTTCCCAAAGAGCTTTAGAACAAGGCATAGTTTTCCCTGCTGGCTCTTTGGGCGGGGGACCCATCTCCAGCCGTACGGCCATTTTTGTGCCTGGCGCGGCGCCAAGTGGGAAATGGTGGTGTCGAGGCTGAAGGCAGCAGCAAAGCCTGCAACCCCCATGTCTGTGCGGCTACGCAAGCGGTTCCCAAAGAGCTTTAGAACAAGGCATAGTTTTCTCTGCTGGCTCTGTGGGTGGCGTCCCTTCTCCAGCCGTATGGCCATTTTTGTGCCTTGCGCGGCGCCAAGTGGGAAAGGGTGCTGTCGAGGCTGGAGGCAGCAGGAAAGCCTGCAGCCCCCAGGTCTGTGGGGCCAAGCAAGCGGTTCCCAAAGAGCTTTAGAACAAGGCATAGTTTTCCCTGATGGCTCCTTGGGCGGGGGACCCATCTCCAGCCATAGGCCATTTTTGTGCCTGGCGCGATGCCAAGTGTGAAAGGGTGGCTTTGAGGCTGAAGGCAGCAGGAAAGCCTGCAGCCCCCAGGTATGTGGGGCTACGCAAGCGGTTCCCAAAGAGCTTTAGAACAGGGCATAGTTTTCCCTGCTGGCTCTTTGGGCGGGGGCCCATCTCCAGCCATAGGCCATTTTTGTGCCTGGCGCAGTGCCAAGTGGGAAAGGGTGCTGTCAAGGCTGAAGGCAGCAGGAAAGCCTGCAGCCCCCAGGTCTGTGGGGCTACGCAAGCGGTTCCCAAAGAGCTTTAGAACAGGGCATAGTTTTCCCTGCTGGCTCCTTGTGCGGGGGGCCCATCTCCAGCCATAGGCCATTTTTGTGCCTGGCACAGTGCCAAGTGGGAAAGGGTGCTGTCGAGGCTGAAGGCAGCAGGAAAGCCTGCAGCCCCCAGGTCTGTGCGGCTACGCAAGCGGTTCCCAAAGAGCTTTAGAACAAGGCATAGTTTTCCCTGCTGGCTCTTAGCGCGGGGGACCCATCTCCAGCCGTATGGCCATTTTTGAGCCTGGCGCGGTGCCAAGTGGGAAAGGGTGTTGTCGAGGCTGAAGGCAGCAGGAAAGCCTGCAGCCCCCAGGTCTGTGGGGCTACGCAAGCGGTTCCCAAAGAGCTTTAGAACAAGGCATAGTTTTCCCTGCTGGCTCTTTGGGCGGGGGACCCATCTCCAGCCGTACGGCCATTTTTGTGCCTGGCGCGGCGCCAAGTGGGAAATGGTGTTGTCGAGGCTGAAGGCAGCAGGAAAGCCTGCAGCCCCCAGGTCTGTGGGGCTACGCAAGCGGTTCCCAAAGAGCTTTAGAACAAGGCATAGTTTTCCCTGCTGGCTCTTTGGGCGGGGTCCCATCTCCAACCGTATGGCCATTTTTGTGCCTGGCGCGGCGCCAAGTGGGAAAGGGTGGTGTCGAGGCTGAAGGCAGCAGGAAAGCCCGCAGCCCCCAGGTCTGTGGGGCTACGCAAGCGGTGCCCAAAGAGCTTTAGAACAAGGCATAGTTTTCCCTGCTGGCTCTTTGGGCGGGGGACCCATTTCCAGCCTTATGGCCATTTTTGTGCCTGGCGTGGCGCCAAGTGGGAAAGGGTGGTGTCGAGGCTGGAGGCAGCAGCAAAGCCTGCAGCCCCCAGGTCTGTGGGGCCAAGCAAGCGGTTCCCAAAGAGCTTTAGAACAAGGCATAGTTTTCCCTGATGGCTCCTTGGGCGGGGGACCCATCTCCAGCCATAGGCCATTTTTGTGCCTGGCGCGATGCCAAGTGTGAAAGGGTGGCTTTGAGGCTGAAGGCAGCAGGAAAGCCTGCAGCCCCCAGGTATGTGGGGCTACGCAAGCGGTTCCCAAAGAGCTTTAGAACAGGGCATAGTTTTCCCTGCTGGCTCTTTGGGCGGGGGACCCATCTCCAGCCATAGGCCATTTTTGTGCCTGGCGCGGCGCCAAGTGGGAAATGGTGGTGTCGAGGCTGAAGGCAGCAGGAAAGCCTGCAACCCCCAGGTCTGTGGGGCTACGCAAGCGGTTCCCAAAGAGCTTTAGAAGAAGGCATAGTTTTCCCTGCTGGCTCTTTGGGCGGGGGACCCATCTCCAGCCGTATGGCCATTTTTGAGCCTGGCGCGGCGCCAAGTGGGAAAGGGTGGCTTTGAGGCTGAAGGCAGCAGGAAAGCCTGCAGCCCCCAGGTCTGTGGGGCTACGCAAGCGGTTCCCAAAGAGCTTTAGAACAAGGCATAGTTTTCCCTGCTGGCTCCTTGGGCGGGGCACCCATCTCCAGCCATAGGCCATTTTTGTGCCTGGCGCGGTGCCAAGTGGGAAAGGGTGTTGTCGAGGCTGAAGGCAGCAGGAAAGCCTGCAGCCCCCAGGTCTGTGCGGCTACGCAAGCGGTTCCCAAAGAGCTTTAGAACAAGGCATAGTTTTCCCTGCTGGCTCTTTGGGCGGGGGACCCATCTCCAGCCATAGGCCATTTTTGTGCCTGGCGCGGCGCCAAGTGGGAAATGGTGGTGTCGAGGCTGAAGGCAGCAGGAAAGCCTGCAGCCCCCAGGTGTGTGGGGCTACGCAAGCGGTTCCCAAAGAGCTTTAGAACAAGGCATAGTTTTCCCTGCTGGCTCTTTGGGCGGGGGACCCATCTCCAGACGTACGGCCATTTTTGTGCCTGGCGCGGCGCCAAGTGGGAAAGGGTGCTGTTGAGTTTGGAGGCAGCAGCAAAGCCTGCAGCCCCCAGGTCTGTGGGGCTACGCAAGCGGTTCCCAAAGAGCTTTAGAACAAGGCATAGTTTTCCCTGCTGGCTCTTTGGGCGGGGGACCCATCTCCAGCCATAGGCCATTTTTGTGCCTGGCGCAGTGACAAGTGGGAAAGGGTGCTGTCGAGGCTGAAGGCAGCAGGAAAGCCTGCAGCCCCCAGGTATGTGGGGCTACGCAAGCGGTCCCCAAAGAGCTTTAGAAGAAGGCATAGTTTTCCCTGCTGGCTCTTAGCGCGGGGGACCCATCTCCAGCCGTATGGCCTTTTTTGTGCCTGGCGTGGCGCCAAGTGGGAAAGGGTGGCTTTGAGGCTGAAGGCAGCAGCAAAGCCTGCAGCCCCCAGGTCTGTGGGGCTACGCAAGCGTTTCCCAAAGAGCTTTAGAACAAGGCATAGTTTTCCCTGCTGGCTCCTTGGGCGGGGGACCCATCTCCAGCCATAGGCCATTTTTGTGCCTGGCGCGGTGCCAAGTGGGAAAGGGTGTTGTCGAGGCTGAAGGCAGCAGGAAAGCCTCCATCCCCCAGGTCTGTGGGGCTACGCAAGCGGTTCCCAAAGAGCTTTAGAACAAGGCATAGTTTTCCCTGCTGGCTCTTTGGGCGGGGGACCCATCTCCAGCCGTACGGCCATTTTTGTGCCTGGCGCGGCGCCAAGTGGGAAATGGTGGTGTCGAGGCTGAAGGCAGCAGCAAAGCCTGCAACCCCGATGTCTGTGCGGCTACGCAAGCGGTTCCCAAAGAGCTTTAGAACAAGGCATAGTTTTCTCTGCTGGCTCTGTGGGTGGCGTCCCATCTCCAGCCGTATGGCCATTTTTGTGCCTTGCGCGGCGCCAAGTGGGAAAGGGTGCTGTCGAGGCTGGAGGCAGCAGGAAAGCCTGCAGCCCCCAGGTCTGTGGGGCCAAGCAAGCGGTTCCCAAAGAGCTTTAGAACAAGGCATAGTTTTCCCTGATGGCTCCTTGGGCGGGGGACCCATCTCCAGCCATAGGCCATTTTTGTGCCTGGCGCGATGCCAAGTGTGAAAGGGTGGCTTTGAGGCTGAAGGCAGCAGGAAAGCCTGCAGCCCCCAGGTATGTGGGGCTACGCAAGCGGTTCCCAAAGAGCTTTAGAACAGGGCATAGTTTTCCCTGCTGGCTCTTTGGGCGGGGGGCCCATCTCCAGCCATAGGCCATTTTTGTGCCTGGCGCGGCGCCAAGTGGGAAATGGTGGTGTCGAGGCTGAAGGCAGCAGGAAAGCCTGCAGCCCCCAGGTCTGTGGGGCTACGCAAGCGGTTCCCAAAGAGCTTTAGAACAAGGCATAGTTTTCCCTGCTGGCTCTTTGGGCGGGGGACCCATCTCCAGACGTATGGCCATTTTTGTGCCTGGCGCGGCGCCAAGTGGGAAAGGGTGCTGTTGAGGTTGGAGGCAGCAGCAAAGCCTGCAGCCCCCAGGTCTGTGGGGCTACGCAAGCGGTTCCCAAAGAGCTTTAGAACAAGGCATAGTTTTCCCTGCTGGCTCTTTGGGCGGGGGACCCATCTCCAGCCATAGGCCATTTTTGTGCCTGGCGCAGTGACAAGTGGGAAAGGGTGCTGTCGAGGCTGAAGGCAGCAGGAAAGCCTGCAGCCCCCAGGTATGTGGGGCTACGCAAGCGGTCCCCAAAGAGCTTTAGAAGAAGGCATAGTTTTCCCTGCTGGCTCTTAGCGCGGGGGACCCATCTCCAGCCGTATGGCCTTTTTTGTGCCTGGCGTGGCGCCAAGTGGGAAAGGGTGGCTTTGAGGCTGAAGGCAGCAGCAAAGCCTGCAGCCCCCAGGTCTGTGGGGCTACGCAAGCGTTTCCCAAAGAGCTTTAGAACAAGGCATAGTTTTCCCTGCTGGCTCCTTGGGCGGGGGACCCATCTCCAGCCATAGGCCATTTTTGTGCCTGGCGCGGTGCCAAGTGGGAAAGGGTGTTGTCGAGGCTGAAGGCAGCAGGAAAGCCTCCATCCCCCAGGTCTGTGGGGCTACGCAAGCGGTTCCCAAAGAGCTTTAGAACAAGGCATAGTTTTCCCTGCTGGCTCTTTGGGCGGGGGACCCATCTCCAGCCGTACGGCCATTTTTGTGCCTGGCGCGGCGCCAAGTGGGAAATGGTGGTGTCGAGGCTGAAGGCAGCAGCAAAGCCTGCAACCCCCATGTCTGTGCGGCTACGCAAGCGGTTCCCAAAGAGCTTTAGAACAAGGCATAGTTTTCTCTGCTGGCTCTGTGGGTGGCGTCCCATCTCCAGCCGTATGGCCATTTTTGTGCCTTGCGCGGCGCCAAGTGGGAAAGGGTGCTGTCGAGGCTGGAGGCAGCAGGAAAGCCTGCAGCCCCCAGGTCTGTGGGGCCAAGCAAGCGGTTCCCAAAGAGCTTTAGAACAAGGCATAGTTTTCCCTGATGGCTCCTTGGGCGGGGGACCCATCTCCAGCCATAGGCCATTTTTGTGCCTGGCGCGATGCCAAGTGTGAAAGGGTGGCTTTGAGGCTGAAGGCAGCAGGAAAGCCTGCAGCCCCCAGGTATGTGGGGCTACGCAAGCGGTTCCCAAAGAGCTTTAGAACAGGGCATAGTTTTCCCTGCTGGCTCTTTGGGCGGGGGGCCCATCTCCAGCCATAGGCCATTTTTGTGCCTGGCGCGGCGCCAAGTGGGAAATGGTGGTGTCGAGGCTGAAGGCAGCAGGAAAGCCTGCAGCCCCCAGGTCTGTGGGGCTACGCAAGCGGTTCCCAAAGAGCTTTAGAACAAGGCATAGTTTTCCCTGCTGGCTCTTTGGGCGGGGGACCCATCTCCAGCCATAGGCCATTTTTGTGCCTGGCGCAGTGACAAGTGGGAAAGGGTGCTGTCGAGGCTGAAGGCAGCAGGAAAGCCTGCAGCCCCCAGGTATGTGGGGCTATGCAAGCGGTCCCCAAAGAGCTTTAGAAGAAGGCATAGTTTTCCCTGCTGGCTCTTAGCGCGGGGGACCCATCTCCAGCCGTATGGCCTTTTTTGTGCCTGGCGTGGCGCCAAGTGGGAAAGGGTGGCTTTGAGGCTGAAGGCAGCAGCAAAGCCTGCAGCCCCCAGGTCTGTGGGGCTACGCAAGCGTTTCCCAAAGAGCTTTAGAACAAGGCATAGTTTTCCCTGCTGGCTCCTTGGGCGGGGGACCCATCTCCAGCCATAGGCCATTTTTGTGCCTGGCGCGGTGCCAAGTGGGAAAGGGTGTTGTCGAGGCTGAAGGCAGCAGGAAAGCCTCCATCCCCCAGGTCTGTGGGGCTACGCAAGCGGTTCCCAAAGAGCTTTAGAACAAGGCATAGTTTTCCCTGCTGGCTCTTTGGGCGGGGGACCCATCTCCAGCCGTACGGCCATTTTTGTGCCTGGCGCGGCGCCAAGTGGGAAATGGTGGTGTCGAGGCTGAAGGCAGCAGCAAAGCCTGCAACCCCCATGTCTGTGCGGCTACGCAAGCGGTTCCCAAAGAGCTTTAGAACAAGGCATAGTTTTCTCTGCTGGCTCTGTGGGTGGCGTCCCTTCTCCAGCCGTATGGCCATTTTTGTGCCTTGCGCGGCGCCAAGTGGGAAAGGGTGCTGTCGAGGCTGGAGGCAGCAGGAAAGCCTGCAGCCCCCAGGTCTGTGGGGCCAAGCAAGCGGTTCCCAAAGAGCTTTAGAACAAGGCATAGTTTTCCCTGATGGCTCCTTGGGCGGGGGACCCATCTCCAGCCATAGGCCATTTTTGTGCCTGGCGCGATGCCAAGTGTGAAAGGGTGGCTTTGAGGCTGAAGGCAGCAGGAAAGCCTGCAGCCCCCAGGTATGTGGGGCTACGCAAGCGGTTCCCAAAGAGCTTTAGAACAGGGCATAGTTTTCCCTGCTGGCTCTTTGGGCGGGGGCCCATCTCCAGCCATAGGCCATTTTTGTGCCTGGCGCAGTGCCAAGTGGGAAAGGGTGCTGTCAAGGCTGAAGGCAGCAGGAAAGCCTGCAGCCCCCAGGTCTGTGGGGCTACGCAAGCGGTTCCCAAAGAGCTTTAGAACAGGGCATAGTTTTCCCTGCTGGCTCCTTGTGCGGGGGGCCCATCTCCAGCCATAGGCCATTTTTGTGCCTGGCACAGTGCCAAGTGGGAAAGGGTGCTGTCGAGGCTGAAGGCAGCAGGAAAGCCTGCAGCCCCCAGGTCTGTGCGGCTACGCAAGCGGTTCCCAAAGAGCTTTAGAACAAGGCATAGTTTTCCCTGCTGGCTCTTAGCGCGGGGGACCCATCTCCAGCCGTATGGCCATTTTTGAGCCTGGCGCGGCGCCAAGTGGGAAAGGGTGGCTTTGAGGCTGAAGGCAGCAGGAAAGCCTGCAGCCCCCAGGTCTGTGGGGCTACGCAAGCGGTTCCCAAAGAGCTTTAGAACAAGGCATAGTTTTCCCTGCTGGCTCCTTGGGCGGGGGACCCATCTCCAGCCATAGGCCATTTTTGTGCCTGGCGCGGTGCCAAGTGGGAAAGGGTGTTGTCGAGGCTGAAGGCAGCAGGAAAGCCTGCAGCCCCCAGGTCTGTGGGGCTACGCAAGCGGTTCCCAAAGAGCTTTAGAACAAGGCATAGTTTTCCCTGCTGGCTCTTTGGGCGGGGGACCCATCTCCAGCCGTACGGCCATTTTTGTGCCTGGCGCGGCGCCAAGTGGGAAATGGTGGTGTCGAGGCTGAAGGCAGCAGGAAAGCCTGCAGCCCCCAGGTCTGTGGGGCTACGCAAGCGGTTCCCAAAGAGCTTTAGAACAAGGCATAGTTTTCCCTGCTGGCTCTTTGGGCGGGGTCCCATCTCCAACCGTATGGCCATTTTTGTGCCTGGCGCGGCGCCAAGTGGGAAAGGGTGCTGTCGAGGCTGGAGGCAGCAGGAAAGCCTGCAGCCCCCAGGTCTGTGGGGCTACGTAAGCGGTTCCCAAAGACCTTTAGAACAAGGCATAGTTTTCCCTGCTGGCTCTTTGGGCGGGGGACCCATCTCCAGCCGTATGGCCATTTTTGTGAGTGGCACGGCGCCAAGTGGGAAAGGGTGGTGTCGAGGCTGAAGGCAGCAGGAAAGCCCGCAGCCCCCAGGTCTGTGGGGCTACGCAAGCGGTGCCCAAAGAGCTTTAGAACAAGGCATAGTTTTCCCTGCTGGCTCTTTGGGCGGGGGACCCATTTCCAGCCTTATGGCCATTTTTGTGCCTGGCGTGGCGCCAAGTGGGAAAGGGTGGTGTCGAGGCTGGAGGCAGCAGCAAAGCCTGCAGCCCCCAGGTCTGTGGGGCCAAGCAAGCGGTTCCCAAAGAGCTTTAGAACAAGGCATAGTTTTCCCTGCTGGCTCTTAGGGCGGGGGACCCATCTCCAGCCATAGGCCATTTTTGTGCCTGGCGCGATGCCAAGTGTGAAAGGGTGGCTTTGAGGCTGAAGGCAGCAGGAAAGCCTGCAGCCCCCAGGTCTGTGGGGCTACGCATGCGGTTCCCAAAGAGCTTTAGAACAGGGCATAGTTTTCCCTGCTGGCTCTTTGGGCGGGGGGCCCATCTCCAGCCATAAGCCATTTTTGTGCCTGGCGCAGTGCCAAGTGGGAAAGGGTGTTGTCGAGGCTGAAGGCAGCAGGAAAGCCTGCAACCCCCAGGTCTGTGGGGCTACGCAAGCGGTTCCCAAAGAGCTTTAGAAGAAGGCATAGTTTTCCCTGCTGGCTCTTTGGGCGGGGGACCCATCTCCAGCCGTATGGCCATTTTTGAGCCTGGCGCGGCGCCAAGTGGGAAAGGGTGGCTTTGAGGCTGAAGGCAGCAGGAAAGCCTGCAGCCCCCAGGTCTGTGGGGCTACGCAAGCGGTTCCCAAAGAGCTTTAGAACAAGGCATAGTTTTCCCTGCTGGCTCCTTGGGCGGGGCACCCATCTCCAGCCATAGGCCATTTTTGTGCCTGGCGCGGTGCCAAGTGGGAAAGGGTGTTTTCGAGGCTGAAGGCAGCAGGAAAGCCTGCAGCCCCCAGGTCTGTGCGGCTACGCAAGCGGTTCCCAAAGAGCTTTAGAACAAGGCATAGTTTTCCCTGCTGGCTCTTTGGGCGGGGGACCCATCTCCAGCCATAGGCCATTTTTGTGCCTGGCGCGGCGCCAAGTGGGAAATGGTGGTGTCGAGGCTGAAGGCAGCAGGAAAGCCTGCAGCCCCCAGGTCTGTGGGGCTACGCAAGCGGTTCCCAAAGAGCTTTAGAACAAGGCATAGTTTTCCCTGCTGGCTCTTTGGGCGGGGGACCCATCTCCAGCCGTATGGCCATTTCTGAGCCTGGCGCGGCGCCAAGTGGGAAAGGGTGGCTTTGACGCTGAAGGCAGCAGCAAAGCCTGCAGCCCCCAGGTCTGTGGGGCTACGCATGCGGTTCCCAAAGAGCTTTAGAACAAGGCATAGTTTTCCCTGCTGGCTCTTTGGGCGGGGGACCCATCTCCAGCCGTATGGCAATTTTGTGAGTGGCCCGGCGCCAAGTGGGAAAGGGTGGTGTCGAGGCTGAAGGCAGCAGGAAAGCCTGCAGCCCCCAGGTCTGTGGGGCTACGCAAGCGGTTCCCAAAGAGCTTTAGAACAAGGCATAGTTTTCCCTGCTGGCTCTTAGGGCATGGGACCCATCTCCAGCCATAGGCCATTTTTGAGCCTGGCGCGGTGCGTAGTGGGAAAGGGTGGTTTTGAGGCTGAAGGCAGCAGGAAAGCCTGCAGCCCCCAGGTCTGTGGGGCTACGCATGCAGTTCCCAAAGAGCTTTAGAACAAGGCATAGTTTTCCCTGCTGGCTCTTTGGGCGGGGGACCCATCTCCAGCCGTATGGCCATTTTTGTGCCTGGCGCGGCGCCAAGTGGGAAAGGGTGCTGTTGAGGTTGGAGGCAGCAGCAAAGCCTGCAGCCCCCAGGTCTGTGGGGCTACGCAAGCGGTTCCCAAAGAGCTTTAGAACAAGGCATAGTTTTCCCTGCTGGCTCTTTGGGCGGGGGACCCATCTCCAGCCATAGGCCATTTTTGTGCCTGGCGCAGTGCCAAGTGGGAAAGGGTGCTGTCGAGGCTGAAGGCAGCAGGAAAGCCTGCCGCCCCCAGGTATGTGGGGCTACGCAAGCGGTCCCCAAAGAGCTTTAGAACAAGGCATAGTTTTCCCTGCTGGCTCTTTGGGCGGGGGACCCATCTCCAGCCGTATGGCCTTTTTTGAGACTGGCGCGGCGCCAAGTGGGAAAGGGTGGCTTTGAGGCTGAAGGCAGCAGGAAAGCCTGCAGCCCCCAGGTCTCTGGGGCTACGCAAGCGGTTCCCAAAGAGCTTTAGAACAAGGCATAGTTTTCCCTGCTGGCTCCTTGGGCGGGGGACCCATCTCCAGCCATAGGCCATTTTTGTGCCTGGCGCGGTGCCAAGTGGGAAAGGGTGTTGTCGAGGCTGAAGGCAGCAGGAAAGCCTCCATCCCCCAGGTCTGTGGGGCTACGCAAGCGGTTCCCAAAGAGCTTTAGAACAAGGCATAGTTTTCCCTGCTGGCTCTTTGGGCGGGGGACCCATCTCCAGCCGTATGGCCATTTCTGAGCCTGGCGCGGCGCCAAGTGGGAAAGGGTGGCTTTGACGCTGAAGGCAGCAGCAAAGCCTGCAGCCCCCAGGTCTGTGGGGCTACGCATGCGGTTCCCAAAGAGCTTTAGAACAAGGCATAGTTTTCCCTGCTGGCTCTTTGGGCGGGGCACCCATCTCCAGCCGTATGGCAATTTTGTGAGTGGGCCGGCGCCAAGTGGGAAAGGGTGGTGTCGAGGCTGAAGGCAGCAGGAAAGCCTGCAGCCCCCAGGTCTGTGGGGCTACGCAAGCGGTTCCCAAAGAGCTTTAGAACAAGGCATAGTTTTCCCTGCTGGCTCTTTGGGCGGGGGACCCATCTCCAGCCATATGGCCATTTTTGAGCCTGGCGCGGTGCCAAGTGGGAAAGGGTGGCTTTGAGGATGAAGGCAGCAGCAAAGCCTGCAGCCCCCAGGTCTGTGGGGCTACGCAAGCGGTTCCCAAAGAGCTTTAGAACAAGGCATAGTTTTCCCTGCTGGCTCTTTGGGCGGGGGACCCATCTCCAGCCGTATGGCCATTTTTGAGCCTGGCGCGGTGCCAAGTGGGAAAGGGTGTTGTCGAGGCTGAAGGCAGCAGGAAAGCCTGCAGCCCCCAGGTCTGTGCGGCTACGCAAGCGGTTCCCAAAGAGGTTTAGAAGTAGGCATAGTTTTCCCTGCTGGCTCTTTGGGCGGGGGACCCATCTCCAGCCATAGGCCATTTTTGTGCCTGGCGCGGCGCCAAGTGGGAAATGGTGGTGTCGAGGCTGAAGGCAGCAGGAAAGCCTGCAGCCCCCAGGTCTGTGGGGCTACGCAAGCGGTCCCCAAAGAGCTTTAGAAGAAGGCATAGTTTTCCCTGCTGGCTCTTAGCGCGGGGGACCCATCTCCAGCCGTATGGCCATTTCTGAGCCTGGCGCGGCGCCAAGTGGGAAAGGGTGGCTTTGAGGCTGAAGGCAGCAGGAAAGCCTGCAGCCCCCAGGTCTGTGGGGCTACGCAAGCGGTTCCCAAAGAGCTTTAGAACAGGGCATAGTTTTCCCTGCTGGCTCCTTGTGCGGGGGGCCCATCTCCAGCCATAGGCCATTTTTGTGCCTGGCACAGTGCCAAGTGAGAAAGGGTGCTGTCGAGGCTGAAGGCAGCAGGAAAGCCTGCAGCCCCCAGGTATGTGGGGCTACGCAAGCGGTTCCCAAAGAGCTTTAGAACAAGGCATAGTTTTCCCTGCTGGCTCTTAGGGCGGGGGACCCATCTCCAGCCATATGGCCATTTTTGAGCCTGGCGCGGCGCCAAGTGGGAAAGGGTGGCTTTGAGGCTGAAGGCAGCAGGAAAGCCTGCAGCCCCCAGGTCTGTGGGGCTACGCAAGCGGTTCCCAAAGAGCTTTAGAACAAGGCATAGTTTTCCCTGCTGGCTCCTTGGGCGGGGCACCCATCTCCAGCCATAGGCCATTTTTGTGCCTGGCGCGGTGCCAAGTGGGAAAGGGTGTTGTCGAGGCTGAAGGCAGCAGGAAAGCCTGCAGCCCCCAGGTCTGTGGGGCTACGCAAGCGGTTCCCAAAGAGCTTTAGAACAAGGCATAGTTTTCCCTGCTGGCTCTTTGGGCGGGGGACCCATCTCCAGCCGTACGGCCATTTTTGTGCCTGGCGCGGCGCCAAGTGGGAAATGGTGGTGTCGAGGCTGAAGGCAGCAGGAAAGCCTGCAGCCCCCAGGTCTGTGGGGCTACGCAAGCGGTTCCCAAAGAGCTTTAGAACAAGGCATAGTTTTCCCTGCTGGCTCTTTGGGCGGGGTCCCATCTCCAACCGTATGGCCATTTTTGTGCCTGGCACGGCGCCAAATGTGAAAGGGTGCTGTCGAGGCTGGAGGCAGCAGGAAAGCCTGCAGCCCCCAGGTCTGTGGGGCTACGCAAGCGGTTCCCAAAGAGCTTTAGAACAAGGCATAGTTTTCCCTGCTGGCTCTTTGGGCGGGGGACCCATCTCCAGCCGTATGGCCATTTTTGTGAGTGGCGCGGCGCCAAGTGGGAAAGGGTGGTGTCGAGGCTGAAGGCAGCAGGAAAGCCCGCAGCCCCCAGGTCTGTGGGGCTACGCAAGCGGTTCCCAAAGAGCTTTAGAACAAGGCATAGTTTTCCCTGCTGGCTCCTTGGGCGGGGGACCCATTTCCAGCCTTATGGCCATTTTTGTGCCTGGCGTGGCGCCAAGTGGGAAAGGGTGGTGTCGAGGCTGGAGGCAGCAGCAAAGCCTGCAGCCCCCAGGTCTGTGGGGCCAAGCAAGCGGTTCCCAAAGAGCTTTAGAACAAGGCATAGTTTTCCCTGATGGCTCCTTGGGCGGGGCACCCATCTCCAGCCATAGGCCATTTTTGTGCCTGGCGCGATGCCAAGTGTGAAAGGGTGGCTTTGAGGCTGAAGGCAGCAGGAAAGCCTGCAGCCCCCAGGTATGTGTGGCTACGCAAGCGGTTCCCAAAGAGCTTTAGAACAGGGCATAGTTTTCCCTGCTGGCTCTTTGGGCGGGGGGCCCATCTCCAGCCATAGGCCATTTTTGTGCCTGGCGCAGTGCCAAGTGGGAAAGGGTGGCTTTGACGCTGAAGGCAGCAGCAAAGCCTGCAGCCCCCAGGTCTGTGGGGCTACGCATGCGGTTCCCAAAGAGCTTTAGAACAAGGCATAGTTTTCCCTGCTGGCTCTTTGGGCGGGGGACCCATCTCCAGCCGTATGGCAATTTTGTGAGTGGCCCGGCGCCAAGTGGGAAAGGGTGGTGTCGAGGCTGAAGGCAGCAGGAAAGCCTGCAGCCCCCAGGTCTGTGGGGCTACGCAAGCGGTTCCCAAAGAGCTTTAGAACAAGGCATAGTTTTCCCTGCTGGCTCTTAGGGCATGGGACCCATCTCCAGCCATAGGCCATTTTTGAGCCTGGCGCGGTGCGTAGTGGGAAAGGGTGGTTTTGAGGCTGAAGGCAGCAGGAAAGCCTGCAGCCCCCAGGTCTGTGGGGCTACGCATGCAGTTCCCAAAGAGCTTTAGAACAAGGCATAGTTTTCCCTGCTGGCTCTTTGGGCGGGGGACCCATCTCCAGCCGTATGGCCATTTTTGTGCCTGGCGCGGCGCCAAGTGGGAAAGGGTTCTGTTGAGGTTGGAGGCAGCAGCAAAGCCTGCAGCCCCCAGGTCTGTGGGGCTACGCAAGCGGTTCCCAAAGAGCTTTAGAACAAGGCATAGTTTTCCCTGCTGGCTCTTTGGGCGGGGGACCCATCTCCAGCCATAGGCCATTTTTGTGCCTGGCGCAGTGCCAAGTGGGAAAGGGTGCTGTCGAGGCTGAAGGCAGCAGGAAAGCCTGCCGCCCCCAGGTATGTGGGGCTACGCAAGCGGTCCCCAAAGAGCTTTAGAAGAAGGCATAGTTTTCCCTGCTGGCTCTTTGGGCGGGGGACCCATCTCCAGCCGTATGGCCTTTTTTGAGACTGGCGCGGCGCCAAGTGGGAAAGGGTGGCTTTGAGGCTGAAGGCAGCAGGAAAGCCTGCAGCCCCCAGGTCTGTGGGGCTACGCAAGCGGTTCCCAAAGAGCTTTAGAACAAGGCATAGTTTTCCCTGCTGGCTCCTTGGGCGGGGGACCCATCTCCAGCCATAGGCCATTTTTGTGCCTGGCGCGGTGCCAAGTGGGAAAGGGTGTTGTCGAGGCTGAAGGCAGCAGGAAAGCCTCCATCCCCCAGGTCTGTGGGGCTACGCAAGCGGTTCCCAAAGAGCTTTAGAACAAGGCATAGTTTTCCCTGCTGGCTCTTTGGGCGGGGGACCCATCTCCAGCCGTATGGCCATTTCTGAGCCTGGCGCGGCGCCAAGTGGGAAAGGGTGGCTTTGACGCTGAAGGCAGCAGGAAAGCCTGCAGCCCCCAGGTCTGTGGGGCTACGCATGCGGTTCCCAAAGAGCTTTAGAACAAGGCATAGTTTTCCCTGCTGGCTCTTTGGGCGGGGCACCCATCTCCAGCCGTATGGCAATTTTGTGAGTGGGCCGGCGCCAAGTGGGAAAGGGTGGTGTCGAGGCTGAAGGCAGCAGGAAAGCCTGCAGCCCCCAGGTCTGTGGGGCTACGCAAGCGGTTCCCAAAGAGCTTTAGAACAAGGCATAGTTTTCCCTGCTGGCTCTTTGGGCGGGGGACCCATCTCCAGCCATATGGCCATTTTTGAGCCTGGCGCGGTGCCAAGTGGGAAAGGGTGGCTTTGAGGATGAAGGCAGCAGCAAAGCCTGCAGCCCCCAGGTCTGTGGGGCTACGCAAGCAGTTCCCAAAGAGCTTTAGAACAAGGCATAGTTTTCCCTGCTGGCTCTTTGGGCGGGGGACCCATCTCCAGCCGTATGGCCATTTTTGAGCCTGGCGCGGTGCCAAGTGGGAAAGGGTGCTGTCGAGGTTGGAGGCAGCAGCAAAGCCCGCAGCCCCCAGGTCTGTGGGGCTACGCAAGCGGTTCCCAAAGAGCTTTAGAACAAGGCATAGTTTTCCCTGCTGGCTCCTTGGGCGGGGGGCACATCTCCAGCCATAGGCCATTTTTGTGCCTGGCGCAGTGACAAGTGGGAAAGGGTGCTGTCGAGGCTGAAGGCAGCAGGAAAGCCTGCAGCCCCCAGGTATGTGGGGCTACGCAAGCGGTCCCCAAAGAGCTTTAGAAGAAGGCATAGTTTTCCCTGCTGGCTCTTAGCGCGGGGGACCCATCTCCAGCCGTATGGCCATTTTTGAGCCTGGCGCGGCGCCAAGTGGGAAAGGGTGGCTTTGAGGCTGAAGGCAGCAGGAAAGCCTGCAGCCCCCAGGTCTGTGGGGCTACGCAAGCGGTTCCCAAAGAGCTTTAGAACAAGGCATAGTTTTCCCTGATGGCTCCTTGGGCGGGGGCCCCATCTCCAGCCATAGGCCATTTTTGTGCCTGGCGCGGTGCCAAGTGGGAAAGGGTGTTGTCGAGGCTGAAGGCAGCAGGAAAGCCTGCAGCCCCCAGGTCTGTGCGGCTACGCAAGCGGTTCCCAAAGAGGTTTAGAACTAGGCATAGTTTTCCCTGCTGGCTCTTTGGGCGGGGGACCCATCTCCAGCCATAGGCCATTTTTGTGCCTGGGGCGGCGCCAAGTGGGAAATGGTGGTGTCGAGGCTGAAGGCAGCAGGAAAGCCTGCAGCCCCCAGGTCTGTGGGGCTACGCAAGCGGTTCACAAAGAGCTTTAGAAGAAGGCATAGTTTTCCCTGCTGGCTCTTAGCGCGGGGGACCCATCTCCAGCCGTATGGCCATTTCTGAGCCTGGCGCGGCGCCAAGTGGGAAAGGGTGGCTTTGAGGCTGAAGGCAGCAGGAAAGCCTGCAGCCCCCAGGTCTGTGGGGCTACGCAAGCGGTTCCCAAAGAGCTTTAGAACAGGGCATAGTTTTCCCTGCTGGCTCCTTGTGCGGGGGGCCCATCTCCAGTCATAGGCCATTTTTGTGCCTGGCACAGTGCCAAGTGAGAAAGGGTGCTGTCGAGGCTGAAGGCAGCAGGAAAGCCTGCAGCCCCCAGGTATGTGGGGCTACGCAAGCGGTTCCCAAAGAGCTTTAGAACAAGGCATAGTTTTCCCTGCTGGCTCTTAGGGCGGGGGACCCATCTCCAGCCGTATGGCCATTTTTGAGCCTGGCGCGGCGCCAAGTGGGAAAGGGTGGCTTTGAGGCTGAAGGCAGCAGGAAAGCCTGCAGCCCCCAGGTCTGTGGGGCTACGCAAGCGGTTCCCAAAGAGCTTTAGAACAAGGCATAATTTTCCCTGCTGGCTCCTTGGGCGGGGGACCCATCTCCAGCCATAGGCCATTTTTGTGCCTGGCGCGGTGCCAAGTGGGAAAGGGTGTTGTCGAGGCTGAAGGCAGCAGGAAAGCCTGCAGCCCCCAGGTCTGTGGGGCTACGCAAGCGGTTCCCAAAGAGCTTTAGAACAAGGCATAGTTTTCCCTGCTGGCTCTTTGGGCGGGGGACCCATCTCCAGCCGTACGGCCATTTTTGTGCCTGGCGCGGCGCCAAGTGGGAAATGGTGGTGTCGAGGCTGAAGGCAGCAGGAAAGCCTGCAGCCCCCAGGTCTGTGGGGCTACGCAAGCGGTTCCCAAAGAGCTTTAGAACAAGGCATAGTTTTCCCTGCTGGCTCTTTGGGCGGGGTCCCATCTCCAACCGTATGGCCATTTTTGTGCCTGGCACGGCGCCAAATGGGAAAGGGTGCTGTCGAGGCTGGAGGCAGCAGGAAAGCCTGCAGCCCCCAGGTCTGTGGGGCTACGCAAGCGGTTCACAAAGAGCTTTAGAAGAAGGCATAGTTTTCCCTGCTGGCTCTTAGCGCGGGGGACCCATCTCCAGCCGTATGGCCATTTTTGAGCCTGGCGCGGCGCCAAGTGGGAAAGGGTGGCTTTGAGGCTGAAGGCAGCAGGAAAGCCTGCAGCCCCCAGGTCTGTGGGGCTACGCAAGCGGTTCCCAAAGAGCTTTAGAACAGGGCATAGTTTTCCCTGCTGGCTCCTTGTGCGGGGGGCCCATCTCCAGTCATAGGCCATTTTTGTGCCTGGCACAGTGCCAAGTGAGAAAGGGTGTTGTCGAGGCTGAAGGCAGCAGGAAAGCCTGCAGCCCCCAGGTCTGTGGGGCTACGCAAGCGGTTCCCAAAGAGCTTTAGAACAAGGCATAGTTTTCCCTGCTGGCTCTTTGGGCGGGGGACCCATCTCCAGCCGTACGGCCATTTTTGTGCCTGGCGCGGCGCCAAGTGGGAAATGGTGGTGTCGAGGCTGAAGGCAGCAGGAAAGCCTGCAGCCCCCAGGTCTGTGGGGCTACGCAAGCGGTTCCCAAAGAGCTTTAGAACAAGGCATAGTTTTCCCTGCTGGCTCTTTGGGCGGGGTCCCATCTCCAACCGTATGGCCATTTTTGTGCCTGGCACGGTGCCAAATGGGAAAGGGTGCTGTCGAGGCTGGAGGCAGCAGGAAAGCCTGCAGCCCCCAGGTCTGTGGGGCTACGCAAGCGGTTCCCAAAGAGCTTTAGAACAAGGCATAGTTTTCCCTGCTGGCTCTTTGGGCGGGGGACCCATCTCCAGCCGTATGGCCATTTTTGTGAGTGGCGCGGCGCCAAGTGGGAAAGGGTGTTGTCGAGGCTGAAGGCAGCAGGAAAGCCCGCAGCCCCCAGGTCTGTGGGGCTACGCAAGCGGTGCCCAAAGAGCTTTAGAACAAGGTATAGTTTTCCCTGCTGGCTCCTTGGGCGGGGGACCCATTTCCAGCCTTATGGCCATTTTTGTGCCTGGCGTGGCGCCAAGTGGGAAAGGGTGGTGTCGAGGCTGGAGGCAGCAGCAAAGCCTGCAGCCCCCAGGTCTGTGGGGCCAAGCAAGCGGTTCCCAAAGAGCTTTAGAACAAGGCATAGTTTTCCCTGATGGCTCCTTGGGCGGGGCACCCATCTCCAGCCATAGGCCATTTTTGTGCCTGGCGCGATGCCAAGTGTGAAAGGGTGGCTTTGAGGCTGAAGGCAGCAGGAAAGCCTGCAGCCCCCAGGTCTGTGGGGCTACGCAAGCGGTTCCGAAAGAGCTTTAGAACAGGGCATAGTTTTCCCTGCTGGCTCTTTGGGCGGGGGGCCCATCTCCAGCCATAGGCCATTTTTGTGCCTGGCGCAGTGCCAAGTGGGAAAGGGTGCTGTCGAGGCTGAAGGCAGCAGGAAAGCCTGCAACCCCCAGGTCTGTGGGGCTACGCAAGCGGTTCCCAAAGAGCTTTAGAAGAAGGCATAGTTTTCCCTGCTGGCTCTTTGGGCGGGGGACCCATCTCCAGCCGTATGGCCATTTTTGAGCCTGGCGCGGCGCCAAGTGGGAAAGGGTGGCTTTGAGGCTGAAGGCAGCAGGAAAGCCTGCAGCCCCCAGGTCTGTGGGGCTACGCAAGCGGTTCCCAAAGAGCTTTAGAACAAGGCATAGTTTTCCCTGCTGGCTCCTTGGGCGGGGGACCCATCTCCAGCCATAGGCCATTTTTGTGCCTGGCGCGGTGCCAAGTGGGAAAGGGTGTTGTCGAGGCTGAAGGCAGCAGGAAAGCCTGCAGCCCCCAGGTCTGTGCGTCTACGCAAGCGGTTCCCAAAGAGGTTTAGAACTAGGCATAGTTTTCCCTGCTGGCTCTTTGGGCGGGGGACCCATCTCCAGCCATAGGCCATTTTTGTGAATGGCGCGGCGCCAAGTGGGAAATGGTGGCGTCGAGGCTGAAGGCAGCAGGAAAGCCTGCAGCCCCCACGTCTGTGGGGCTACGCAAGCGGTCCCCAAAGAGCTTTAGAACAAGGCATAGTTTTCCCTGCTGGCTCTTAGCGCGGGGGACCCATCTCCAGCCGTATGGCCATTTCTGAGCCTGGCGCGGCGCCAAGTGGGAAACGGTGGCTTTGAGGCTGAAGGCAGCAGGAAAGCCTGCAGCCCCCAGGTCTGTGGGGCTACGCAAGCGGTTCCCAAAGAGCTTTAGAACAGGGCATAGTTTTCCCTGCTGGCTCCTTGTGCGGGGGGCCCATCTCCAGCCATAGGCCATTTTTGTGCCTGGCACAGTGCCAAGTGGGAAAGGGTGCTGTCGAGGCTGAAGGCAGCAGGAAAGCCTGCAGCCCCCAGGTCTGTGGGGCTACGCAAGCGGTTCCCAAAGAGCTTTAGAACAAGGCATAGTTTTCCCTGCTGGCTCTTAGGGCGGGGTCCCATCTCCAACCGTATGGCCATTTTTGTGCCTGGCACGGCGCCAAGTGGGAAAGGGTGCTGTCGAGGCTGAAGGCAGCAGCAAAGCCTGCAGCCCCCAGGTCTGTGGGGCTACGCAAGCGGTTCCCAAAGAGCTTTAGAACAAGGCATAGTTTTCCCTGCTGGCTCTTTGGGCGGGGGACCCATCTCCAGCCGTATGGCCATTTTTGTGAGTGGCGCGGCGCCAAGTGGGAAAGGGTGGTGTCGAGGCTGAAGGCAGCAGGAAAGCCCGCAGCCCCCAGGTCTGTGGGGCTACGCAAGCGGTGCCCAAAGAGCTTTAGAACAAGGCATAGTTTTCCCTGCTGGCTCTTTGGGCGGGGGACCCATTTCCAGCCTTATGGCCATTTTTGTGCCTGGCGTGGCGCCAAGTGGGAAAGGGTGGTGTCGAGGCTGAAGGCAGCAGGAAAGCCTGCAGCCCCCAGGTCTGTGGGGCCAAGCAAGCGGTTCCCAAAGAGCTTTAGAACAAGGCATAGTTTTCCCTGCTGGCTCCTTGGGCGGGGCACCCATCTCCAGCCATAGGCCATTTTTGTGCCTGGCGCGATGCCAAGTGTGAAAGGGTGGCTTTGAGGCTGAAGGCAGCAGGAAAGCCTGCAGCCCCCAGGTATGTGGGGCTACGCAAGCGGTTCCCAAAGAGCTTTAGAACAGGGCATAGTTTTCCCTGCTGGCTCCTTGTGCGGGGCACCCATCTCCAGCCATAGGCCATTTTTGTGCCTGGCGCAGTGCCAAGTGGGAAAGGGTGCTGTCGAGGCTGAAGGCAGCAGGAAAGCCTGCAACCCCCAGGTCTGTGGGGCTACGCAAGCGGTTCCCAAAGAGCTTTAGAAGAAGGCATAGTTTTCCCTGCTGGCTCTTTGGGCGGGGGACCCATCTCCAGCCGTATGGCCATTTTTGAGCCTGGCGCGGCGCCAAGTGGGAAAGGGTGGCTTTGAGGCTGAAGGCAGCAGGAAAGCCTGCAGCCCCCAGGTCTGTGGGGCTACGCAAGCGGTTCCCAAAGAGCTTTAGAACAAGGCATAGTTTTCCCTGCTGGCTCCTTGGGCGGGGCACCCATCTCCAGCCATAGGCCATTTTTGTGCCTGGCGCGGTGCCAAGTGGGAAAGGGTGTTGTCGAGGCTGAAGGCAGCAGGAAAGCCTGCAGCCCCCAGGTCTGTGCGGCTACGCAAGCGGTTCCCAAAGAGCTTTAGAACAAGGCATAGTTTTCCCTGCTGGCTCTTTGGGCGGGGGACCCATCTCCAGCCATAGGCCATTTTTGTGCCTGGCGCGGCGCCAAGTGGGAAATGGTGGTGTCGAGGCTGAAGGCAGCAGGAAAGCCTGCAGCCCCCAGGTCTGTGGGGCTACGCAAGCGGTTCCCAAAGAGCTTTAGAACAAGGCATAGTTTTCCCTGCTGGCTCTTTGGGCGGGTGACCCATCTCCAGCCGTATGGCCATTTCTGAGCCTGGCGCGGCGCCAAGTGGGAAAGGGTGGCTTTGACGCTGAAGGCAGCAGCAAAGCCTGCAGCCCCCAGGTCTGTGGGGCTACGCATGCGGTTCCCAAAGAGCTTTAGAACAAGGCATAGTTTTCCCTGCTGGCTCTTTGGGCGGGGGACCCATCTCCAGCCGTATGGCCATTTTTGTGAGTGGCGCGGCGCCAAGTGGGAAAGGGTGGTGTCGAGGCTGAAGGCAGCAGGAAAGCCCGCAGCCCCCAGGTCTGTGGGGCTACGCAAGCGGTGCCCAAAGAGCTTTAGAACAAGGCATAGTTTTCCCTGCTGGCTCTTTGGGCGGGGGACCCATTTCCAGCCTTATGGCCATTTTTGTGCCTGGCGTGGCGCCAAGTGGGAAAGGGTGGTGTCGAGGCTGAAGGCAGCAGGAAAGCCTGCAGCCCCCAGGTCTGTGGGGCCAAGCAAGCGGTTCCCAAAGAGCTTTAGAACAAGGCATAGTTTTCCCTGCTGGCTCCTTGGGCGGGGCACCCATCTCCAGCCATAGGCCATTTTTGTGCCTGGCGCGATGCCAAGTGTGAAAGGGTGGCTTTGAGGCTGAAGGCAGCAGGAAAGCCTGCAGCCCCCAGGTATGTGGGGCTACGCAAGCGGTTCCCAAAGAGCTTTAGAACAGGGCATAGTTTTCCCTGCTGGCTCCTTGTGCGGGGCACCCATCTCCAGCCATAGGCCATTTTTGTGCCTGGCGCAGTGCCAAGTGGGAAAGGGTGCTGTCGAGGCTGAAGGCAGCAGGAAAGCCTGCAACCCCCAGGTCTGTGGGGCTACGCAAGCGGTTCCCAAAGAGCTTTAGAAGAAGGCATAGTTTTCCCTGCTGGCTCTTTGGGCGGGGGACCCATCTCCAGCCGTATGGCCATTTTTGAGCCTGGCGCGGCGCCAAGTGGGAAAGGGTGGCTTTGAGGCTGAAGGCAGCAGGAAAGCCTGCAGCCCCCAGGTCTGTGGGGCTACGCAAGCGGTTCCCAAAGAGCTTTAGAACAAGGCATAGTTTTCCCTGCTGGCTCCTTGGGCGGGGCACCCATCTCCAGCCATAGGCCATTTTTGTGCCTGGCGCGGTGCCAAGTGGGAAAGGGTGTTGTCGAGGCTGAAGGCAGCAGGAAAGCCTGCAGCCCCCAGGTCTGTGCGGCTACGCAAGCGGTTCCCAAAGAGCTTTAGAACAAGGCATAGTTTTCCCTGCTGGCTCTTTGGGCGGGGGACCCATCTCCAGCCATAGGCCATTTTTGTGCCTGGCGCGGCGCCAAGTGGGAAATGGTGGTGTCGAGGCTGAAGGCAGCAGGAAAGCCTGCAGCCCCCAGGTCTGTGGGGCTACGCAAGCGGTTCCCAAAGAGCTTTAGAACAAGGCATAGTTTTCCCTGCTGGCTCTTTGGGCGGGTGACCCATCTCCAGCCGTATGGCCATTTCTGAGCCTGGCGCGGCGCCAAGTGGGAAAGGGTGGCTTTGACGCTGAAGGCAGCAGCAAAGCCTGCAGCCCCCAGGTCTGTGGGGCTACGCATGCGGTTCCCAAAGAGCTTTAGAACAAGGCATAGTTTTCCCTGCTGGCTCTTTGGGCGGGGGACCCATCTCCAGCCGTATGGCAATTTTGTGAGTGGCCCGGCGCCAAGTGGGAAAGGGTGGTGTCGAGGCTGAAGGCAGCAGCAAAGCCTGCAGCCCCCAGGTCTGTGGGGCTACGCAAGCGGTTCCCAAAGAGCTTTAGAACAAGGCATAGTTTTCCCTGCTGGCTCTTAGGGCATGGGACCCATCTCCAGCCATAGGCCATTTTTGAGCCTGGCGCGGTGCCAAGTGGGAAAGGGTGCTGTCGAGGCTGAAGGCAGCAGGAAAGCCTGCAGCCCCCAGGTCTGTGGGGCTACGCATGCGGTTCACAAAGAGCTTTAGAACAAGGCATAGTTTTCCCTGCTGGCTCTTTGGGCGGGGGACCCATCTCCAGACGTATGGCCATTTTTGTGCCTGATGCGGCGCCAAGTGGGAAAGGGTGTTGTTGAGGTTGGAGGCAGCAGCAAAGCCTGCAGCCCCCAGGTCTGTGGGGCTACGCAAGCGGTTCCCAAAGAGCTTTAGAACAAGGCATAGTTTTCCCTGCTGGCTCTTTGGGCGGGGGACCCATCTCCAGCCATAGGCCATTTTTGTGCCTGGCGCAGTGCCAAGTGGGAAAGGGTGCTGTCGAGGCTGAAGGCAGCAGGAAAGCCTGCAGCCCCCAGGTATGTGGGGCTACGCAAGCGGTCCCCAAAGAGCTTTAGAACAAGGCATAGTTTTCCCTGCTGGCTCCTTGGGCGGGGCACCCATCTCCAGCCATAGGCCATTTTTGTGCCTGGCGCGGTGCCAAGTGGGAAAGGGTGGCTTTGAGGCTGAAGGCAGCAGGAAAGCCTGCAGCCCCCAGGTCTGTGGGGCTACGCAAGCGGTTCCCAAAGAGCTTTAGAACAAGGCATAGTTTTCCCTGCTGGCTCCTTGGGCGGGGGACCCATCTCCAGCCATAGGCCATTTTTGTGCCTGGCGCGGTGCCAAGTGGGAAAAGGTGTTGTCGAGGCTGAAGGCAGCAGGAAAGCCTCCATCCCCCAGGTCTGTGGGGCTACGCAAGCGGTTCCCAAAGAGCTTTAGAACAAGGCATAGTTTTCCCTGCTGGCTCTTTGGGCGGGGGACCCATCTCCAGCCGTATGGCCATTTCTGAGCCTGGCGCGGCGCCAAGTGGGAAAGGGTGGCTTTGACGCTGAAGGCAGCAGCAAAGCCTGCAGCCCCGAGGTCTGTGGGGCTACGCATGCGGTTCCCAAAGAGCTTTAGAACAAGGCATAGTTTTCCCTGCTGGCTCTTTGGGCGGGGGACCCATCTCCAGCCGTATGGCAATTTTGTGAGTGGCCCGGCGCCAAGTGGGAAAGGGTGTTGTCGAGGCTGAAGGCAGCAGGAAAGCCTGCAGCCCCCAGGTCTGTGCGGCTACGCAAGCGGTTCCCAAAGAGCTTTAGAACAAGGCATAGTTTTCCCTGCTGGCTCTTTGGGCGGGGGACCCATCTCCAGCCGTACGGCCATTTTTGTGCCTGGCGCGGCGCCAAGTGGGAAAGGGTGGTGTCGAGGCTGAAGGCAGCAGGAAAGCCTGCAGCCCCCAGGTCTGTGGGGCTACGCAAGCGGTTCCCAAAGAGCTTTAGAACAAGGCATAGTTTTCCCTGCTGGCTCTTTGGGCGGGGGACCCATCTCCAGCCATATGGCCATTTTTGAGCCTGGCGCGGTGACAAGTGGGAAAGGGTGGCTTTGAGGATGAAGGCAGCAGCAAAGCCTGCAGCCCCCAGGTCTGTGGGGCTACGCAAGCGGTTCCCAAAGAGCTTTAGAACAAGGCATAGTTTTCCCTGCTGGCTCTTTGGGCGGGGGACCCATCTCCAGCCGTATGGCCATTTTTGAGCCTGGCGCGGTGCCAAGTGGGAAAGGGTGCTGTCGAGGCTGAAGGCAGCAGGAAAGCCTGCAGCCCCCAGGTCTGTGGGGCTACGCATGCGGTTCCCAAAGAGCTTTAGAACAAGGCATAGTTTTCCCTGCTGGCTCTTTGGGTGGGGGACCCATCTCCAGCCGTATGGCCATTTTTGTGCCTGGCGCGGCGCCAAGTGGGAAAGGGTGCTGTCGAGGTTGGAGGCAGCAGCAAAGCCCGCAGCCCCCAGGTCTGTGGGGCTACGCAAGCGGTTCCCAAAGAGCTTTAGAACAAGGCATAGTTTTCCCTGCTGGCTCCTTGGGCGGGGGGCACATCTCCAGCCATAGGCCATTTTTGTGCCTGGCGCAGTGACAAGTGGGAAAGGGTGCTGTCGAGGCTGAAGGCAGCAGGAAAGCCTGCAGCCCCCAGGTATGTGGGGCTACGCAAGCGGTCCCCAAAGAGCTTTAGAAGAAGGCATAGTTTTCCCTGCTGGCTCTTAGCGCGGGGGACCCATCTCCAGCCGTATGGCCATTTTTGAGCCTGGCGCGGTGCCAAGTGGGAAAGGGTGGCTTTGAGGCTGAAGGCAGCAGGAAAGCCTGCAGCCCCCAGGTCTGTGGGGCTACGGAAGCGGTTCCCAAAGAGCTTTAGAACAAGGCATAGTTTTCCCTGCTGGCTCCTTGGGCGGGGGACCCATCTCCAGCCATAGGCCATTTTTGTGCCTGGCGCGGTGCCAAGTGGGAAAGGGTGTTGTCGAGGCTGAAGGCAGCAGGAAAGCCTGCAGCCCCCAGGTCTGTGCGGCTACGCAAGCGGTTCCCAAAGAGGTTTAGAACTAGGCATAGTTTTCCCTGCTGGCTCTTTGGGCGGGGGACCCATCTCCAGCCATAGGCCATTTTTGTGCCTGGCGCGGCGCCAAGTGGGAAATGGTGGTGTCGAGGCTGAAGGCAGCAGGAAAGCCTGCAGCCCCCAGGTCTGTGGGGCTACGCAAGCGGTTCCCAAAGAGCTTTAGAACAAGGCATAGTTTTCCCTGCTGGCTCTTTGGGCGGGGGACCCATCTCCAGCCGTATGGCCATTTCTGAGCCTGGCGCGGCGCCAAGTGGGAAAGGGTGGCTTTGAGGCTGAAGGCAGCAGCAAAGCCTGCAGCCCCCAGGTCTGTGGGGCTACGCATGCGGTTCCCAAAGAGCTTTAGAACAAGGCATAGTTTTCCCTGCTGGCTCTTTGGGCGGGGGACCCATCTCCAGCCGTATGGCAATTTTGTGAGGGGCCTGGCGCCAAGTGGGAAAGGGTGGTGTCGAGGCTGAAGGCAGCAGCAAAGCCTGCAGCCCCCAGGTCTGTGGGGCTACGCAAGCGGTTCCCAAAGAGCTTTAGAACAAGGCATAGTTTTCCCTGCTGGCTCTTTGGGCGGGGGACCCATCTCCAGCCATAGGCCATTTTTGTGCCTGGCGCGGTGCCAAGTGGGAAAGGGTGTTGTCGAGGCTGAAGGCAGCAGGAAAGCCTGCAGCCCCCAGGTCTGTGCGGCTACGCAAGCGGTTCCCAAAGAGCTTTAGAACAAGGCATAGTTTTCCCTGCTGGCTCTTTGGGCGGGGGACCCATCTCCAGCCGTATGGCCACTTTTGTGCCTGGCGCGGCGCCAAGTGGGAAAGGGTGGTGTCGAGGCTGAAGGCAGCAGGAAAGCCTGCAGCCCCCAGGTCTGTGGGGCTACGCAAGCGGTTCCCAAAGAGCTTTAGAACAAGGCATAGTTTTCCCTGCTGGCTCTTTGGGCGGGGGACCCATCTGCAGCCATATGGCCATTTTTGAGCCTGGCGCGGTGCCAAGTGGGAAAGGGTGCTGTCGAGGCTGAAGGCAGCAGGAAAGCCTGCAGCCCCCAGGTCTGTGGGGCTACGCAAGCGGTTCCCAAAGAGCTTTAGAACAAGGCATAGTTTTCCCTGCTGGCTCTTTGGGCGGGGGACCCATCTCCAGCCATAGGCCATTTTTGTGCCTGGCACAGTGCCAAGTGGGAAAGGGTGCTGTCGAGGCTGAAGGCAGCAGGAAAGCCTGCAGCCCCCAGGTCTGTGGGGCTACGCAAGCGGTCCCCAAAGAGCTTTAGAAGAAGGCATAGTTTTCCCTGCTGGCTCTTAGCGCGGGGGACCCATCTCCAGCCGTATGGCCATTTTTGAGCCTGGCGCGGCGCCAAGTGGGAAAGGGTGGCTTTGAGGCTGAAGGCAGCAGGAAAGCCTGCAGCCCCCAGGTCTGTGGGGCTACGCAAGCGGTTCCCAAAGAGCTTTAGAACAAGGCATAGTTTTCCCTGCTGGCTCTTTGGGCGGGGGGGCCCATCTCCAGCCATAGGCCATTTTTGTGCCTGGCACAGTGCCAAGTGGGAAAGGGTGCTGTCGAGGCTGAAGGCAGCAGGAAAGCCTGCAGCCCCCAGGTCTGTGGGGCTACGCAAGCGGTCCCCAAAGAGCTTTAGAAGAAGGCATAGTTTTCCCTGCTGGCTCTTATGGCGGGGGACCCATCTCCAGCCGTATGGCCATTTTTGAGCCTGGCGCGGCGCCAAGTGGGAAAGGGTGGCTTTGAGGCTGAAGGCAGCAGGAAAGCCTGCAGCCCCCAGGTCTGTGGGGCTACGCAAGCGGTTCCCAAAGAGCTTTAGAACAAGGCATAGTTTTCCCTGCTGGCTCTTTGGGCGGGGGACCCATCTCCAGCCGTATGGCAATTTTGTGAGTGGCCCGGCGCCAAGTGAGAAAGGGTGGTGTCGAGGCTGAAGGCAGCAGCAAAGCCTGCAGCCCCCAGGTCTGTGGGGCTACGCAAGCGGTTCCCAAAGAGCTTTAGAACAAGGCATAGTTTTCCCTGCTGGCTCCTTGGGCGGGGCACCCATCTCCAGCCATAGGCCATTTTTGTGCCTGGCGCGGTGCCAAGTGGGAAAGGGTGGTGTCGAGGCTGAAGGCAGCAGGAAAGCCTGCAGCCCCCAGGTCTGTGCGGCTACGCAAGCGGTTCCCAAAGAGCTTTAGAACAAGGCATAGTTTTCCCTGCTGGCTCTTTGGGCGGGGGACCCATCTCCAGCCGTATGGCCATTTTTGTGCCTGGTGCGGTGCCAAGTGGGAAAGGGTGGTGTCGAGGCTGAAGGCAGCAGGAAAGCCTGCAGCCCCCAGGTCTGTGGGGCTACGCAAGCGGTTCCCAAAGAGCTTTAGAACAAGGCATAGTTTTCCCTGCTGGCTCTTTGGGCGGTGGACCCATCTCCAGCCATATGGCCATTTTTGAGCCTGGCGCGGTGCCAAGTGGGAAAGGGTGGCTTTGAGGATGAAGGCAGCAGCAAAGCCTGCAGCCCCCAGGTCTGTGGGGCTACGCAAGCAGTTCCCAAAGAGCTTTAGAACAAGGCATAGTTTTCCCTGCTGGCTCTTTGGGCGGGGGACCCATCTCCAGCCGTATGGCCATTTTTGAGCCTGGCGCGGTGCCAAGTGGGAAAGGGTGCTGTCGAGGTTGGAGGCAGCAGCAAAGCCCGCAGCCCCCAGGTCTGTGGGGCTACGCAAGCGGTTCCCAAAGAGCTTTAGAACAAGGCATAGTTTTCCCTGCTGGCTCCTTGGGCGGGGGGCACATCTCCAGCCATAGGCCATTTTTGTGCCTGGCGCAGTGACAAGTGGGAAAGGGTGCTGTCGAGGCTGAAGGCAGCAGGAAAGCCTGCAGCCCCCAGGTATGTGGGGCTACGCAAGCGGTCCCCAAAGAGCTTTAGAAGAAGGCATAGTTTTCCCTGCTGGCTCTTAGCGCGGGGGACCCATCTCCAGCCGTATGGCCATTTTTGAGCCTGGCGCGGCGCCAAGTGGGAAAGGGTGGCTTTGAGGCTGAAGGCAGCAGGAAAGCCTGCAGCCCCCAGGTCTGTGGGGCTACGCGAGCGGTTCCCAAAGAGCTTTAGAACAAGGCATAGTTTTCCCTGCTGGCTCTTTGGGCGGGGGACCCATCTCCAGCCATAGGCCATTTTTGTGCCTGGCGCGGTGCCAAGTGGGAAAGGGTGTTGTCGAGGCTGAAGGCAGCAGGAAAGCCTGCAGCCCCCAGGTCTGTGCGGCTACGCAAGCGGTTCCCAAAGAGGTTTAGAACTAGGCATAGTTTTCCCTGCTGGCTCTTTGGGCGGGGGACCCATCTCCAGCCATAGGCCATTTTTGTGCCTGGCGCGGCGCCAAGTGGGAAAGGGTGGTGTCGAGGCTGAAGGCAGCAGGAAAGCCTGCAGCCCCCAGGTCTGTGGGGCTACGCAAGCGGTTCCCAAAGAGCTTTAGAACAAGGCATAGTTTTCCCTGCTGGCTCTTTGGGCGGGGGACCCATCTCCAGCCGTATGGCCATTTCTGAGCCTGGCTCGGCGCCAAGTGGGAAAGGGTGGCTTTGATGCTGAAGGCAGCAGCAAAGCCTGCAGCCCCCAGGTCTGTGGGGCTACGCATGCGGTTCCCAAAGAGCTTTAGAACAAGGCATAGTTTACCCTGCTGGCTCTTTGGGCGGGGGACCCATCTCCAGCCGTATGGCAATTTTGTAGAGGGGCCTGGCGCCAAGTGGGAAAGGGTGGTGTCGAGGCTGAAGGCAGCAGCAAAGCCTGCAGCCCCCAGGTCTGTGGGGCTACGCAAGCGGTTCCCAAAGAGCTTTAGAACAAGGCATAGTTTTCCCTGCTGGCTCTTTGGGCGGGGGACCCATCTCCAGCCATAGGCCATTTTTGTGCCTGGCGCGGTGCCAAGTGGGAAAGGGTGTTGTCGAGGCTGAAGGCAGCAGGAAAGCCTGCAGCCCCCAGGTCTGTGCGGCTACGCATGCGGTTCCCAAAGAGCTTTAGAACAAGGCATAGTTTTCCCTGCTGGCTCTTTGGGTGGGGGACCCATCTCCAGCCGTACGGCCATTTTTGTGCCTGGCGCGGCGCCAAGTGGGAAAGGGTGTTGTCGAGGCTGAAGGCAGCAGGAAAGCCTGCAGCCCCCAGGTCTGTGGGGCTACGCAAGCGGTTCCCAAAGAGCTTTAGAACAAGGCATAGTTTTCCCTGCTGGCTCTTTGGGCGGGGGACCCATCTCCAGCCGTATGGCCATTTTTGTGCCTGGCGCGGCGCCAAGTGGGAAATGGTGGTGTCGAGGCTGAAGGCAGCAGGAAAGCCTGCAGCCCCCAGGTCTGTGGGGCTACGCAAGCGGTTCCCAAAGAGCTTTAGAACAAGGCATAGTTTTCCCTGCTGGCTCTTTGGGCGGGGGACCCATCTCCAGCCGTATGGCCATTTTTGAGCCTGGCGCGGCGCCAAGTGGGAAAGGGTGGCTTTGAGGCTGAAGGCAGCAGGAAAGCCTGCAGCCCCCAGGTCTGTGGGGCTACGCAAGTGGTTCCCAAAGAGCTTTAGAACAAGGCATAGTTTTCCCTGCTGGCTCTTTGGGCGGGGGACCCATCTCCAGCCATAGGCCATTTTTGTGCCTGGCGCGGTGCCAAGTGGGAAAGGGTGTTGTCGAGGCTGAAGGCAGCAGGAAAGCCTGCAGCCCCCAGGTCTGTGCGGCTACGCAAGCGGTTCCCAAAGAGCTTTAGAACAAGGCATAGTTTTCCCTGCTGGCTCTTTGGGCGGGGGACCCATCTCCAGCCGTATGGCCATTTTTGTGCCTGGCGCGGCGCCAAGTGGGAAAGGGTGGTGTCGAGGCTGAAGGCAGCAGGAAAACCTGCAGCCCCCAGGTCTGTGGGGCTACGCAAGCGGTTCCCAAAGAGCTTTAGAAGAAGGCATAGTTTTCCCTGCTGGCTCTTTGGGCGGGGGACCCATCTCCAGCCGTATGGCCATTTTTGAGCCTGGCGCGGTGCCAAGTGGGAAAGGGTGCTGTCGAGGCTGAAGGCAGCAGGAAAGCCTGCAGCCCCCAGGTCTGTGGGGCTACGCAAGCGGTTCCCAAAGAGCTTTAGAACAAGGCATAGTTTTCCCTGCTGGCTCTTTGGGCGGGGGGCCCATCTCCAGCCATAGGCCATTTTTGTGCCTGGCACAGTGCCAAGTGGGAAAGGGTGTTGTTGAGGCTGAAGGTAGCAGGAAAGCCTGCAGCCCCCAGGTCTGTGGGGCTACGCAAGCGGTCCCCAAAGAGCTTTAGAAGAAGGCATAGTTTTCCCTGCTGGCTCTTAGCGCGGGGGACCCATCTCCAGCCGTATGGCCATTTTTGAGCCTGGCGCGGCGCCAAGTGGGAAAGGGTGGCTTTGAGGCTGAAGGCAGCAGGAAAGCCTGCAGCCCCCAGGTCTGTGGGGCTACGCAAGCGGTTCCCAAAGAGCTTTAGAACAAGGCATAGTTTTCCCTGCTGGCTCTTTGGGCGGGGGACCCATCTCCAGCCGTATGGCAATTTTGTGAGTGGCCCGGCGCCAAGTGAGAAAGGGTGTTGTCGAGGCTGAAGGCAGCAGGAAAGCCTGCAGCCCCCAGGTCTGTGCGGCTACGCAAGCGGTTCCCAAAGAGGTTTAGAACTAGGCATAGTTTTCCCTGCTGGCTCTTTGGGCGGGGGACCCATCTCCAGCCATAGGCCATTTTTGTGCCTGGCGCGGCGCCAAGTGGGAAAGGGTGGTGTCGAGGCTGAAGGCAGCAGGAAAGCCTGCAGCCCCCAGGTCTGTGGGGCTACGCAAGCGGTTCCCAAAGAGCTTTAGAACAAGGCATAGTTTTCCCTGATGGCTCTTTGGGCGGGGGACCCATCTCCAGCCGTATGGCCATTTCTGAGCCTGGCTCGGCGCCAAGTGGGAAAGGGTGGCTTTGATGCTGAAGGCAGCAGCAAAGCCTGCAGCCCCCAGGTCTGTGGGGCTACGCATGCGGTTCCCAAAGAGCTTTAGAACAAGGCATAGTTTACCCTGCTGGCTCTTTGGGCGGGGGACCCATCTCCAGCCGTATGGCAATTTTGTGAGGGGCCTGGCGCCAAGTGGGAAAGGGTGGTGTCGAGGCTGAAGGCAGCAGCAAAGCCTGCAGCCCCCAGGTCTGTGGGGCTACGCAAGCGGTTCCCAAAGAGCTTTAGAACAAGGCATAGTTTTCCCTGCTGGCTCTTTGGGCGGGGGACCCATCTCCAGCCATAGGCCATTTTTGTGCCTGGCGCGGTGCCAAGTGGGAAAGGGTGTTGTCGAGGCTGAAGGCAGCAGGAAAGCCTGCAGCCCCCAGGTCTGTGGGGCTACGCAAGCGGTTCCCAAAGAGCTTTAGAACAAGGCATAGTTTTCCCTGCTGGCTCTTTGGGCGGGGGACCCATCTCCAGCCGTACGGCCATTTTTGTGCCTGGCGCGGCGCCAAGTGGGAAAGGGTGGTGTCGAGGCTGAAGGCAGCAGGAAAGCCTGCAGCCCCCAGGTCTGTGGGGCTACGCAAGCGGTTCCCAAAGAGCTTTAGAACAAGGCATAGTTTTCCCTGCTGGCTCTTTGGGCGGGGGACCCATCTCCAGCCGTATGGCCATTTTTGTGCCTGGCGCGGCGCCAAGTGGGAAATGGTGGTGTCGAGGCTGAAGGCAGCAGGAAAGCCTGCAGCCCCCAGGTCTGTGGGGCTACGCAAGCGGTTCCCAAAGAGCTTTAGAACAAGGCATAGTTTTCCCTGCTGGCTCTTTGGGCGGGGGACCCATCTCCAGCCGTATGGCCATTTTTGAGCCTGGCGCGGCGCCAAGTGGGAAAGGGTGGCTTTGAGGCTGAAGGCAGCAGGAAAGCCTGCAGCCCCCAGGTCTGTGGGGCTACGCAAGCGGTTCCCAAAGAGCTTTAGAAGAAGGCATAGTTTTCCCTGCTGGCTCTTTGGGCGGGGGACCCATCTCCAGCCGTATGGCAATTTTGTGAGTGGCCCAGCGCCAAGTGGGAAAGGGTGGTGTCGAGGCTGAAGGCAGCAGCAAAGCCTGCAGCCCCCAGGTCTGTGGGGCTACGCAAGCGGTTCCCAAAGAGCTTTAGAACAAGGCATAGTTTTCCCTGCTGGCTCTTTGGGCGGGGGACCCATCTCCAGCCGTATGGCCATTTTTGTGCCTGGCGCGGCGCCAAGTGGGAAAGGGTGGTGTCGAGGCTGAAGGCAGCAGGAAAGCCTGCAGCCCCCAGGTCTGTGGGGCTACGCAAGCGGTTCCCAAAGAGCTTTAGAACAAGGCATAGTTTTCCCTGCTGGCTCTTTGGGCGGGGGACCCATCTCCAGCCATATGGCCATTTTTGAGCCTGGCACGGTGCCAAGTGGGAAAGGGTGCTGTCGAGGCTGAAGGCAGCAGGAAAGCCTGCAGCCCCCAGGTCTGTGGGGCTACGCAAGCAGTCCCCAAAGAGCTTTAGAACAAGGCATAGTTTTCCCTGCTGGCTCTTTGGGCGGGGGGCCCATCTCCAGCCATAGGCCATTTTTGAGCCTGGCGCGGCGCCAAGTGGGAAAGGGTGGCTTTGAGGCTGAAGGCAGCAGGAAAGCCTGCAGCCCCCAGGTCTGTGGGGCTACGCAAGCGGTTCCCAAAGAGCTTTAGAACAAGGCATAGTTTTCCCTGCTGGCTCCTTGGGCGGGGGACCCATCTCCAGCCGTACGGCCATTTTTGTGCCTGGCGCGGCGCCAAGTGGGAAAGGGTGGTGTCGAGGCTGAAGGCAGCAGGAAAGCCTGCAGCCCCCAGGTCTGTGGGGCTACGCAAGCGGTTCCCAAAGAGCTTTAGAACAAGGCATAGTTTTCCCTGCTGGCTCTTTGGGCGGGGGACCCATCTCCAGCCGTATGGCCATTTTTGTGCCTGGCGCGGCGCCAAGTGGGAAAGGGTGCTGTCGAGGCTGAAGGCAGCAGGAAAGCCTGCAGCCCCCAGGTCTGTGGGGCTACGCATGCGGTTCCCAAAGAGCTTTAGAACAAGGCATAGTTTTCCCTGCTGGCTCTTTGGGCGGGGGGCCCATCTCCAGCCATAGGCCATTTTTGTGCCTGGCACAGTGCCAAGTGGGAAAGGGTGCTGTCGAGGCTGAAGGCAGCAGGAAAGCCTGCAGCCCCCAGGTCTGTGGGGCTACGCAAGCGGTCCCCAAAGAGCTTTAGAAGAAGGCATAGTTTTCCCTGCTGGCTCTTAGCGCGGGGGACCCATCTCCAGCCGTATGGCCATTTTTGAGCCTGGCGCGGCGCCAAGTGGGAAAGGGTGGCTTTGAGGCTGAAGGCAGCAGGAAAGCCTGCAGCCCCCAGGTCTGTGGGGCTACGCAAGCGGTTCCCAAAGAGCTTTAGAACAAGGCATAGTTTTCCCTGCTGGCTCTTTGGGCGGGGGACCCATCTCCAGCCGTATGGCAATTTTGTGAGTGGCCCGGCGCCAAGTGGGAAAGGGTGGTGTCGAGGCTGAAGGCAGCAGGAAAGCCTGCAGCCCCCAGGTCTGTGGGGCTACGCAAGCGGTTCCCAAAGAGCTTAAGAACAAGGCATAGTTTTCCCTGCTGGCTCTTTGGGCGGGGGACCCATCTCCAGCCATATGGCCATTTTTGAGCCTGGCGCGGTGCCAAGTGGGAAAGGGTGCTGTCGAGGCTGAAGGCAGCAGGAAAGCCTGCAGCACCCAGGTCTGTGGGGCTACGCAAGCGGTCCCCAAAGAGCTTTAGAAGAAGGCATAGTTTTCCCTGCTGGCTCTTTGGGCGGGGGGCCCATCTCCAGCCATAGGCCATTTTGTGAGGGGCCTGGCGCCAAGTGGGAAAGGGTGGTGTCGAGGCTGAAGGCAGCAGGAAAGCCTGCAGCCCCCAGGTCTGTGGGGCTACGCAAGCGGTTCCCAAAGAGCTTTAGAACAAGGCATAGTTTTCCCTGCTGGCTCTTTGGGCGGGGGACCCATCTCCAGCCGTATGGCAATTTTGTGATTGGCCCGGCGCCAAGTGGGAAAGGGTGGTGTCGAGGCTGAAGGCAGCAGCAAAGCCTGCAGCCCCCAGGTCTGTGGGGCTACGCAAGCGGTTCCCAAAGAGCTTTAGAACAAGGCATAGTTTTCCCTGCTGGCTCCTTGGGCGGGGGACCCATCTCCAGCCATAGGCCATTTTTGTGCCTGGCGCGGTGCCAAGTGGGAAAGGGTGTTGTCGAGGCTGAAGGCAGCAGGAAAGCCTGCAGCCCCCAGGTCTGTGCGGCTACGCAAGCGGTTCCCAAAGAGCTTTAGAACAAGGCATAGTTTTCCCTGCTGGCTCTTTGGGCGGGGGACCCATCTCCAGCCGTACGGCCATTTTTGTGCCTGGCGCGGCGCCAAGTGGGAAAGGGTGGTGTCGAGGCTGAAGGCAGCAGGAAAGCCTGCAGCCCCCAGGTCTGTGGGGCTACGCAAGCGGTTCCCAAAGAGCTTTAGAACAAGGCATAGTTTTCCCTGCTGGCTCTTTGGGCGGGGGACCCATCTCCAGCCATATGGCCATTTTTGAGCCTGGCGCGGTGCCAAGTGGGAAAGGGTGGCTTTGAGGATGAAGGCAGCAGCAAAGCCTGCAGCCCCCAGGTCTGTGGGGCTACGCAAGCGGTTCCCAAAGAGCTTTAGAACAAGGCATAGTTTTCCCTGCTGGCTCTTTGGGCGGGGAACCCATCTCCAGCCGTATGGCCATTTTTGAGCCTGGCGCGGTGCCAAGTGGGAAAGGGTGCTGTCGAGGCTGAAGGCAGCAGGAAAGCCTGCAGCCCCCAGGTCGGTGGGGCTACGCATGCGGTTCCCAAAGAGCTTTAGAACAAGGCATAGTTTTCCCTGCTGGCTCTTTGGGCGGGGGACCCATCTCCAGCCGTATGGCCATTTTTGTGCCTGGCGCGGCGCCAAGTGGGAAAGGGTGCTGTCGAAGTTGGAGGCAGCAGCAAAGCCCGCAGCCCCCAGGTCTGTGGGGCTACGCAAGCGGTTCCCAAAGAGCTTTAGAACAAGGCATAGTTTTCCCTGCTGGCTCCTTGGGCGGGGGACCCATCTCCAGCCATAGGCCATTTTTGTGCCTGGCGCAGTGACAAGTGGGAAAGGGTGCTGTCGAGGCTGAAGGCAGCAGGAAAGCCTGCAGCCCCCAGGTCTGTGGGGCTACGCAAGCGGTCCCCAAAGAGCTTTAGAAGAAGGCATAGTTTTCCCTGCTGGCTCTTAGCGCGGGGGACCCATCTCCAGCCGTATGGCCATTTTTGAGCCTGGCGCGGCGCCAAGTGGGAAAGGGTGGCTTTGAGGCTGAAGGCAGCAGGAAAGCCTGCAGCCCCCAGGTCTGTGGGGCTACGCAAGCGGTTCCCAAAGAGCTTTAGAACAAGGCATAGTTTTCCCTGCTGGCTCCTTGGGCAGGGGACCCATCTCCAGCCATAGGCCATTTTTGTGCCTGGCGCGGTGCCAAGTGGGAAAGGGTGTTGTCGAGGCTGAAGGCAGCAGGAAAGCCTGCAGCCCCCAGGTCTGTGCGGCTACGCAAGCGGTTCCCAAAGAGGTTTAGAACTAGGCATAGTTTTCCCTGCTGGCTCTTTGGGCGGGGGACCCATCTCCAGCCATAGGCCATTTTTGTGCCTGGCGCGGCGCCAAGTGGGAAATGGTGGTTTTCGAGGCTGAAGGCAGCAGGAAAGCCTGCAGCCCCCAGGTCTGTGGGGCTACGCAAGCGGTTCCCAAAGAGCTTTAGAACAAGGCATAGTTTTCCCTGCTGGCTCTTTGGGCGGGGGACCCATCTCCAGCCGTATGGCCATTTCTGAGCCTGGCGCGGCGCCAAGTGGGAAAGGGTGGCTTTGATGCTGAAGGCAGCAGGAAAGCCTGCAGCCCCCAGGTCTGTGGGGCTACGCATGCGGTTCCCAAAGAGCTTTAGAACAAGGCATAGTTTTCCCTGCTGGCTCTTTGGGCGGGGGACCCATCTCCAGCCGTATGGCAATTTTGTGAGGGGCCTGGCGCCAAGTGGGAAAGTGTGCTGTCGAGGCTGAAGGCAGCAGCAAAGCCTGCAGCCCCCAGGTCTGTGGGGCTACGCAAGCGGTTCCCAAAGAGCTTTAGAACAAGGCATAGTTTTCCCTGCTGGCTCTTTGGGCGGGGGACCTATCTCCAGCCATAGGCCATTTTTGTGCCTGGCGCGGTGCCAAGTGGGAAAGGGTGTTGTCGAGGCTGAAGGCAGCAGGAAAGCCTGCAGCCCCCAGGTCTGTGCGGCTACGCAAGCGGTTCCCAAAGAGTTTTAGAACAAGGCATAGTTTTCCCTGCTGGCTCTTTGGGCGGGGGACCCATCTCCAGCCGTACGGCCATTTTTGTGCCTGGCGCGGCGCCAAGTGGGAAAGGGTGGTGTCGAGGCTGAAGGCAGCAGGAAAGCCTGCAGCCCCCAGGTCTGTGGGGCTACGCAAGCGGTTCCCAAAGAGCTTTAGAACAAGGCATAGTTTTCCCTGCTGGCTCTTTGGGCGGGGGACCCATCTCCAGCCGTACGGCCATTTTTGTGCCTGGCGCGGCGCCAAGTGGGAAAGGGTGGTGTCGAGGCTGAAGGCAGCAGGAAAGCCTGCAGCCCCCAGGTCTGTGGGGCTACGCAAGCGGTTCCCAAAGAGCTTTAGAACAAGGCATAGTTTTCCCTGCTGGCTCTTTGGGCGGGGGACCCATCTCCAGCCGTATGGCCATTTTTGTGCCTGGCGTGGCGCCAAGTGGGAAAGGGTGCTGTCGAGGCTGAAGGCAGCAGGAAAGCCTGCAGCCCCCAGGTCTGTGGGGCTACGCATGCGGTTCCCAAAGAGCTTTAGAACAAGGCATAGTTTTCCCTGCTGGCTCTTTGGGCGGGGGACCCATCTCCAGCCGTATGGCAATTTTGTGAGGGGCCTGGCGCCAAGTGGGAAAGGGTGGTGTCGAGGCTGAAGGCAGCAGCAAAGCCTGCAGCCCCCAGGTCTGTGGGGCTACGCAAGCGGTTCCCAAAGAGCTTTAGAACAAGGCATAGTTTTCCCTGCTGGCTCTTTGGGCGGGGGACCTATCTCCAGCCATAGGCCATTTTTGTGCCTGGCGCGGTGCCAAGTGGGAAAGGGTGTTGTCGAGGCTGAAGGCAGCAGGAAAGCCTGCAGCCCCCAGGTCTGTGCGGCTACGCAAGCGGTTCCCAAAGTGTTTTAGAACAAGGCATAGTTTTCCCTGCTGGCTCTTTGGGCGGGGGACCCATCTCCAGCCGTACGGCCATTTTTGTGCCTGGCGCGGCGCCAAGTGGGAAAGGGTGGTGTCGAGGCTGAAGGCAGCAGGAAAGCCTGCAGCCCCCAGGTCTGTGGGGCTACGCAAGCGGTTCCCAAAGAGCTTTAGAACAAGGCATAGTTTTCCCTGCTGGCTCTTTGGGCGGGGGACCCATCTCCAGCCGTACGGCCATTTTTGTGCCTGGCGCGGCGCCAAGTGGGAAAGGGTGGTGTCGAGGCTGAAGGCAGCAGGAAAGCCTGCAGCCCCCAGGTCTGTGGGGCTACGCAAGCGGTTCCCAAAGAGCTTTAGAACAAGGCATAGTTTTCCCTGCTGGCTCTTTGGGCGGGGGACCCATCTCCAGCCGTATGGCCATTTTTGTGCCTGGCGCGGCGCCAAGTGGGAAAGGGTGCTGTCGAGGCTGAAGGCAGCAGGAAAGCCTGCAGCCCCCAGGTCTGTGGGGCTACGCATGCGGTTCCCAAAGAGCTTTAGAACAAGGCATAGTTTTCCCTGCTGGCTCTTTGGGCGGGGGGCCCATCTCCAGCCATAGGCCATTTTTGTGCCTGGCACAGTGCCAAGTGGGAAAGGGTGCTGTCGAGGCTGAAGGCAGCAGGAAAGCCTGCAGCCCCCAGGTCTGTGGGGCTACGCAAGCGGTCCCCAAAGAGCTTTAGAAGAAGGCATAGTTTTCCCTGCTGGCTCTTAGCGCGGGGGACCCATCTCCAGCCGTATGGCCATTTTTGAGCCTGGCGCGGCGCGAAGTGGGAAAGGGTGGCTTTGAGGCTGAAGGCAGCAGGAAAGCCTGCAGCCCCCAGGTCTGTGGGGCTACGCAAGCGGTCCCCAAAGAGCTTTAGAAGAAGGCATAGTTTTCCCTGCTGGCTCTTTGGGCGGGGGGCCCATCTCCAGCCATAGGCCATTTTGTGAGGGGCCTGGCGCCAAGTGGGAAAGGGTGGTGTCGAGGCTGAAGGCAGCAGCAAAGCCTGCAGCCCCCAGGTCTGTGGGGCTACGCAAGCGGTTCCCAAAGAGCTTTAGAACAAGGCACAGTTTTCCCTGCTGGCTCTTTGGGCGGGGGACCCATCTCCAGCCGTATGGCAATTTTGTGAGTGGCCCGGCGCCAAGTGGGAAGGGTGGTGTCGAGGCTGAAGGCAGCAGGAAAGCCTGCAGCCCCCAGGTCTGTGGGGCTACGCAAGCGGTTCCCAAAGAGCTTTAGAACAAGGCATAGTTTTCCCTGCTGGCTCCTTGGGCGGGGGACCCATCTCCAGCCATAGGCCATTTTTGTGCCTGGCGCGGTGCCAAGTGGGAAAGGGTGGCTTTGAGGATGAAGGCAGCAGCAAAGCCTGCAGCCCCCAGGTCTGTGGGGCTACGCAAGCGGTTCCCAAAGAGCTTTAGAACAAGGCATAGTTTTCCCTGCTGGCTCTTTGGGCGGGGGACCCATCTCCAGCCGTATGGCCATTTTTGAGCCTGGCGCGGTGCCAAGTGGGAAAGGGTGCTGTCGAGGCTGAAGGCAGCAGGAAAGCCTGCAGCCCCCAGGTCGGTGGGGCTACGCAAGCGGTTCCCAAAGAGCTTTAGAACAAGGCATAGTTTTCCCTGCTGGCTCTTTGGGCGGGGGACCCATCTCCAGCCGTATGGCAATTTTGTAGAGGGGCCTGGCGCCAAGTGGGAAAGGGTGGTGTCGAGGCTGAAGGCAGCAGCAAAGCCTGCAGCCCCCAGGTCTGTGGGGCTACGCAAGCGGTTCCCAAAGAGCTTTAGAACAAGGCATAGTTTTCCCTGCTGGCTCTTTGGGCGGGGGACCCATCTCCAGCCATAGGCCATTTTTGTGCCTGGCGCGGTGCCAAGTGGGAAAGGGTGTTGTCGAGGCTGAAGGCAGAAGGAAAGCCTGCAGCCCCCAGGTCTGTGCGGCTACGCATGCGGTTCCCAAAGAGCTTTAGAACAAGGCATAGTTTTCCCTGCTGGCTCTTTGGGCGGGGGACCCATCTCCAGCCGTACGGCCATTTTTGTGCCTGGCGCGGCGCCAAGTGGGAAAGGGTGTTGTCGAGGCTGAAGGCAGCAGGAAAGCCTGCAGCCCCCAGGTCTGTGGGGCTACGCAAGCGGTTCCCAAAGAGCTTTAGAACAAGGCATAGTTTTCCCTGCTGGCTCTTTGGGCGGGGGACCCATCTCCAGCCGTATGGCCATTTTTGTGCCTGGCGCGGCGCCAAGTGGGAAATGGTGGTGTCGAGGCTGAAGGCAGCAGGAAAGCCTGCAGCCCCCAGGTCTGTGGGGCTACGCAAGCGGTTCCCAAAGAGCTTTAGAACAAGGCATAGTTTTCCCTGCTGGCTCTTTGGGCGGGGGACCCATCTCCAGCCGTATGGCCATTTTTGAGCCTGGCGCGGCGCCAAGTGGGAAAGGGTGGCTTTGAGGCTGAAGGCAGCAGGAAAGCCTGCAGCCCCCAGGTCTGTGGGGCTACGCAAGTGGTTCCCAAAGAGCTTTAGAACAAGGCATAGTTTTCCCTGCTGGCTCTTTGGGCGGGGGACCCATCTCCAGCCATAGGCCATTTTTGTGCCTGGCGCGGTGCCAAGTGGGAAAGGGTGTTGTCGAGGCTGAAGGCAGCAGGAAAGCCTGCAGCCCCCAGGTCTGTGCGGCTACGCAAGCGGTTCCCAAAGAGCTTTAGAACAAGGCATAGTTTTCCCTGCTGGCTCTTTGGGCGGGGGACCCATCTCCAGCCGTATGGCCATTTTTGTGCCTGGCGCGGCGCCAAGTGGGAAAGGGTGGTGTCGAGGCTGAAGGCAGCAGGAAAGCCTGCAGCCCCCAGGTCTGTGGGGCTACGCAAGCGGTTCCCAAAGAGCTTTAGAAGAAGGCATAGTTTTCCCTGCTGGCTCTTTGGGCGGGGGACCCATCTCCAGCCGTATGGCCATTTTTGAGCCTGGCGCGGTGCCAAGTGGGAAAGGGTGCTGTCGAGGCTGAAGGCAGCAGGAAAGCCTGCAGCCCCCAGGTCTGTGGGGCTACGCAAGCGGTTCCCAAAGAGCTTTAGAACAAGGCATAGTTTTCCCTGCTGGCTCTTTGGGCGGGGGGCCCATCTCCAGCCATAGGCCATTTTTGTGCCTGGCACAGTGCCAAGTGGGAAAGGGTGCTGTCGAGGCTGAAGGTAGCAGGAAAGCCTGCAGCCCCCAGGTCTGTGGGGCTACGCAAGCGGTCCCCAAAGAGCTTTAGAACAAGGCATAGTTTTCCCTGCTGGCTCCTTGGGCGGGGGACCCATCTCCAGCCATAGGCCATTTTTGTGCCTGGCGCGGTGCCAAGTGGGAAAGGGTGTTGTCGAGGCTGAAGGCAGCAGGAAAGCCTGCAGCCCCCAGGTCTGTGCGGCTACGCAAGCGGTTCCCAAAGAGCTTTAGAACAAGGCATAGTTTTCCCTGCTGGCTCTTTGGGCGGGGGACCCATCTCCAGCCGTACGGCCATTTTTGTGCCTGGTGCGGTGCCAAGTGGGAAAGGGTGGTGTCGAGGCTGAAGGCAGCAGGAAAGCCTGCAGCCCCCAGGTCTGTGGGGCTACGCAAGCGGTTCCCAAAGAGCTTTAGAACAAGGCATAGTTTTCCCTGCTGGCTCTTTGGGCGGGGGACCCATCTCCAGCCATATGGCCATTTTTGAGCCTGGCGCGGTGCCAAGTGGGAAAGGGTGGCTTTGAGGATGAAGGCAGCAGCAAAGCCTGCAGCCCCCAGGTCTGTGGGGCTACGCAAGCAGTTCCCAAAGAGCTTTAGAACAAGGCATAGTTTTCCCTGCTGGCTCTTTGGGCGGGGGACCCATCTCCAGCCGTATGGCCATTTTTGAGCCTGGCGCGGTGCCAAGTGGGAAAGGGTGCTGTCGAGGTTGGAGGCAGCAGGAAAGCCTGCAGCCCCCAGGTATGTGGGGCTACGCAAGCGGTCCCAAAGAGCTTTAGAAGAAGGCATAGTTTTCCCTGCTGGCTCTTAGCGCGGGGGACCCATCTCCAGCCGTATGGCCATTTTTGAGCCTGGCGCGGCGCCAAGTGGGAAAGGGTGGCTTTGAGGCTGAAGGCAGCAGGAAAGCCTGCAGCCCCCAGGTCTGTGGGGCTACGCAAGCGGTTCCCAAAGAGCTTTAGAACAAGGCATAGTTTTCCCTGCTGGCTCCTTGGGCGGGGGACCCATCTCCAGCCATAGGCCATTTTTGTGCCTGGCGCGGTGCCAAGTGGGAAAGGGTGTTGTCGAGGCTGAAGGCAGCAGGAAAGCCTGCAGCCCCCAGGTCTGTGCGGCTACGCAAGCGGTTCCCAAAGAGGTTTAGAACTAGGCATAGTTTTCCCTGCTGGCTCTTTGGGCGGGGGACCCATCTCCAGCCATAGGCCATTTTTGTGCCTGGCGCGGCGCCAAGTGGGAAAGGGTGGTGTCGAGGCTGAAGGCAGCAGGAAAGCCTGCAGCCCCCAGGTCTGTGGGGCTACGCAAGCGGTTCCCAAAGAGCTTTAGAACAAGGCATAGTTTTCCCTGCTGGCTCTTTGGGCGGGGGACCCATCTCCAGCCGTATGGCCATTTCTGAGCCTGGCTCGGCGCCAAGTGGGAAAGGGTGGCTTTGATGCTGAAGGCAGCAGCAAAGCCTGCAGCCCCCAGGTCTGTGGGGCTACGCAAGCGGTTCCCAAAGAGCTTTAGAACAAGGCATAGTTTTCCCTGCTGGCTCTTTGGGCGGGGGACCCATCTCCAGCCATAGGCCATTTTTGTGCCTGGCGCGGTGCCAAGTGGGAAAGGGTGTTGTCGAGGCTGAAGGCAGCAGGAAAGCCTGCAGCCCCCAGGTCTGTGGGGCTACGCAAGCGGTTCCCAAAGAGCTTTAGAACAAGGCATAGTTTTCCCTGCTGGCTCTTTGGGCGGGGGACCCATCTCCAGCCATAGGCCATTTTTGTGCCTGGCGCGGCGCCAAGTGGGAAAGGGTGGTGTCGAGGCTGAAGGCAGCAGGAAAGCCTGCAGCCCCCAGGTCTGTGGGGCTACGCAAGCGGTTCCCAAAGAGCTTTAGAACAAGGCATAGTTTTCCCTGCTGGCTCTTTGGGCGGGGGACCCATCTCCAGCCGTATGGCCATTTTTGTGCCTGGCGCGGCGCCAAGTGGGAAATGGTGGTGTCGAGGCTGAAGGCAGCAGGAAAGCCTGCAGCCCCCAGGTCTGTGGGGCTACGCAAGCGGTTCCCAAAGAGCTTTAGAACAAGGCATAGTTTTCCCTGCTGGCTCTTTGGGCGGGGGACCCATCTCCAGCCGTATGGCCATTTTTGAGCCTGGCGCGGCGCCAAGTGGGAAAGGGTGGCTTTGAGGCTGAAGGCAGCAGGAAAGCCTGCAGCCCCCAGGTCTGTGGGGCTACGCAAGCGGTTCCCAAAGAGCTTTAGAACAAGGCATAGTTTTCCCTGCTGGCTCTTTGGGCGGGGGACCCATCTCCAGCCGTATGGCAATTTTGTGAGTGGCCCGGCGCCAAGTGGGAAAGGGTGGTGTCGAGGCTGAAGGCAGCAGCAAAGCCTGCAGCCCCCAGGTCTGTGGGGCTACGCAAGCGGTTCCCAAAGAGCTTTAGAACAAGGCATAGTTTTCCCTGCTGGCTCCTTGGGCGGGGGACCCATCTCCAGCCATAGGCCATTTTTGTGCCTGGCGCGGTGCCAAGTGGGAAAGGGTGTTGTCGAGGCTGAAGGCAGCAGGAAAGCCTGCAGCCCCCAGGTCTGTGGGGCTACGCAAGCGGTTCCCAAAGAGCTTTAGAACAAGGCATAGTTTTCCCTGCTGGCTCTTTGGGCGGGGGACCCATCTCCAGCCGTATGGCCATTTTTGTGCCTGGCGCGGCGCCAAGTGGGAAAGGGTGGTGTCGAGGCTGAAGGCAGCAGGAAAGCCTGCAGCCCCCAGGTCTGTGGGGCTACGCAAGCGGTTCCCAAAGAGCTTTAGAACAAGGCATAGTTTTCCCTGCTGGCTCTTTGGGCGGGGGACCCATCTCCAGCCATATGGCCATTTTTGAGCCTGGCGCGGTGCCAAGTGGGAAAGGGTGGCTGTCGAGGCTGAAGGCAGCAGGAAAGCCTGCAGCCCCCAGGTCTGTGGGGCTACGCAAGCGGTCCCCAAAGAGCTTTAGAACAAGGCATAGTTTTCCCTGCTGGCTCTTTGGGCGGGGGGCCCATCTCCAGCCATAGGCCATTTTTGAGCCTGGCGCGGCGCCAAGTGGGAAAGGGTGGCTTTGAGGCTGAAGGCAGCAGGAAAGCCTGCAGCCCCCAGGTCTGTGGGGCTACGCAAGCGGTTCCCAAAGAGCTTTAGAACAAGGCATAGTTTTCCCTGCTGGCTCTTTGGGCGGGGGGCCCATCTCCAGCCATAGGCCATTTTTGTGCCTGGCACAGTGCCAAGTGGGAAAGGGTGCTGTCGAGGCTGAAGGCAGCAGGAAAGCCTGCAGCCCCCAGGTCTGTGGGGCTACGCAAGCGGTCCCCAAAGAGCTTTAGAAGAAGGCATAGTTTTCCCTGCTGGCTCTTAGCGCGGGGGACCCATCTCCAGCCGTATGGCCATTTTTGAGCCTGGCGCGGCGCCAAGTGGGAAAGGGTGGCTTTGAGGCTGAAGGCAGCAGGAAAGCCTGCAGCCCCCAGGTCTGTGGGGCTACGCAAGCGGTTCCCAAAGAGCTTTAGAACAAGGCATAGTTTTCCCTGCTGGCTCTTTGGGCGGGGGACCCATCTCCAGCCATATGGCCATTTTTGAGCCTGGCGCGGTGCCAAGTGGGAAAGGGTGGCTTTGAGGATGAAGGCAGCAGCAAAGCCTGCAGCCCCCAGGTCTGTGGGGCTACGCAAGCAGTTCCCAAAGAGCTTTAGAACAAGGCATAGTTTTCCCTGCTGGCTCTTTGGGCGGGGGACCCATCTCCAGCCGTATGGCCATTTTTGAGCCTGGCGCGGTGCCAAGTGGGAAAGGGTGCTGTCGAGGTTGGAGGCAGCAGGAAAGCCTGCAGCCCCCAGGTATGTGGGGCTACGCAAGCGGTCCCAAAGAGCTTTAGAAGAAGGCATAGTTTTCCCTGCTGGCTCTTAGCGCGGGGGACCCATCTCCAGCCGTATGGCCATTTTTGAGCCTGGCGCGGCGCCAAGTGGGAAAGGGTGGCTTTGAGGCTGAAGGCAGCAGGAAAGCCTGCAGCCCCCAGGTCTGTGGGGCTACGCAAGCGGTTCCCAAAGAGCTTTAGAACAAGGCATAGTTTTCCCTGCTGGCTCCTTGGGCGGGGGACCCATCTCCAGCCATAGGCCATTTTTGTGCCTGGCGCGGTGCCAAGTGGGAAAGGGTGTTGTCGAGGCTGAAGGCAGCAGGAAAGCCTGCAGCCCCCAGGTCTGTGCGGCTACGCAAGCGGTTCCCAAAGTGGTTTAGAACTAGGCATAGTTTTCCCTGCTGGCTCTTTGGGCGGGGGACCCATCTCCAGCCATAGGCCATTTTTGTGCCTGGCGCGGCGCCAAGTGGGAAAGGGTGGTGTCGAGGCTGAAGGCAGCAGGAAAGCCTGCAGCCCCCAGGTCTGTGGGGCTACGCAAGCGGTTCCCAAAGAGCTTTAGAACAAGGCATAGTTTTCCCTGCTGGCTCTTTGGGCGGGGGACCCATCTCCAGCCGTATGGCCATTTCTGAGCCTGGCTCGGCGCCAAGTGGGAAAGGGTGGCTTTGATGCTGAAGGCAGCAGCAAAGCCTGCAGCCCCCAGGTCTGTGGGGCTACGCATGCGGTTCCCAAAGAGCTTTAGAACAAGGCATAGTTTTCCCTGCTGGCTCTTTGGGCGGGGGACCCATCTCCAGCCGTATGGCCATTTTTGTGCCTGGCGCGGCGCCAAGTGGGAAATGGTGGTGTCGAGGCTGAAGGCAGCAGGAAAGCCTGCAGCCCCCAGGTCTGTGGGGCTACGCAAGCGGTTCCCAAAGAGCTTTAGAACAAGGCATAGTTTTCCCTGCTGGCTCTTTGGGCGGGGGACCCATCTCCAGCCGTATGGCAATTTTGTGAGTGGCCCGGCGCCAAGTGGGAAAGGGTGGTGTCGAGGCTGAAGGCAGCAGCAAAGCCTGCAGCCCCCAGGTCTGTGGGGCTACGCAAGCGGTTCCCAAAGAGCTTTAGAACAAGGCATAGTTTTCCCTGCTGGCTCCTTGGGCGGGGGACCCATCTCCAGCCATAGGCCATTTTTGTGCCTGGCGCGGTGCCAAGTGGGAAAGGGTGTTGTCGAGGCTGAAGGCAGCAGGAAAGCCTGCAGCCCCCAGGTCTGTGGGGCTACGCAAGCGGTTCCCAAAGAGCTTTAGAACAAGGCATAGTTTTCCCTGCTGGCTCTTTGGGCGGGGGACCCATCTCCAGCCATATGGCCATTTTTGAGCCTGGCGCGGTGCCAAGTGGGAAAGGGTGGCTGTCGAGGCTGAAGGCAGCAGGAAAGCCTGCAGCCCCCAGGTCTGTGGGGCTACGCAAGCGGTCCCCAAAGAGCTTTAGAACAAGGCATAGTTTTCCCTGCTGGCTCTTTGGGCGGGGGGCCCATCTCCAGCCATAGGCCATTTTTGAGCCTGGCGCGGCGCCAAGTGGGAAAGGGTGGCTTTGAGGCTGAAGGCAGCAGGAAAGCCTGCAGCCCCCAGGTCTGTGGGGCTACGCAAGCGGTTCCCAAAGAGCTTTAGAACAAGGCATAGTTTTCCCTGCTGGCTCTTTGGGCGGGGGGCCCATCTCCAGCCATAGGCCATTTTTGTGCCTGGCACAGTGCCAAGTGGGAAAGGGTGCTGTCGAGGCTGAAGGCAGCAGGAAAGCCTGCAGCCCCCAGGTCTGTGGGGCTACGCAAGCGGTCCCCAAAGAGCTTTAGAAGAAGGCATAGTTTTCCCTGCTGGCTCTTAGCGCGGGGGACCCATCTCCAGCCGTATGGCCATTTTTGAGCCTGGCGCGGCGCCAAGTGGGAAAGGGTGGCTTTGAGGCTGAAGGCAGCAGGAAAGCCTGCAGCCCCCAGGTCTGTGGGGCTACGCAAGCGGTTCCCAAAGAGCTTTAGAACAAGGCATAGTTTTCCCTGCTGGCTCTTTGGGCGGGGGACCCATCTCCAGCCGTATGGCAATTTTGTGAGTGGCCCGGCGCCAAGTGGGAAAGGGTGGTGTCGAGGCTGAAGGCAGCAGGAAAGCCTGCAGCCCCCAGGTCTGTGGGGCTACGCAAGCGGTTCCCAAAGAGCTTAAGAACAAGGCATAGTTTTCCCTGCTGGCTCTTTGGGCGGGGGACCCATCTCCAGCCATATGGCCATTTTTGAGCCTGGCGCGGTGCCAAGTGGGAAAGGGTGCTGTCGAGGCTGAAGGCAGCAGGAAAGCCTGCAGCCCCCAGGTCTGTGGGGCTACGCAAGCGGTCCCCAAAGAGCTTTAGAAGAAGGCATAGTTTTCCCTGCTGGCTCTTTGGGCGGGGGGCCCATCTCCAGCCATAGGCCATTTTGTGAGGGGCCTGGCGCCAAGTGGGAAAGGGTGGTGTCGAGGCTGAAGGCAGCAGCAAAGCCTGCAGCCCCCAGGTCTGTGGGGCTACGCAAGCGGTCCCCAAAGAGCTTTAGAAGAAGGCATAGTTTTCCCTGCTGGCTCTTAGCGCGGGGGACCCATCTCCAGCCGTATGGCCATTTTTGAGCCTGGCGCGGCGCCAAGTGGGAAAGGGTGGCTTTGAGGCTGAAGGCAGCAGGAAAGCCTGCAGCCCCCAGGTCTGTGGGGCTACGCAAGCGGTTCCCAAAGAGCTTTAGAACAAGGCATAGTTTTCCCTGCTGGCTCTTTGGGCGGGGGACCCATCTCCAGCCGTATGGCAATTTTGTGAGTGGCCCGGCGCCAAGTGGGAAAGGGTGGTGTCGAGGCTGAAGGCAGCAGGAAAGCCTGCAGCCCCCAGGTCTGTGGGGCTACGCAAGCGGTTCCCAAAGAGCTTAAGAACAAGGCATAGTTTTCCCTGCTGGCTCTTTGGGCGGGGGACCCATCTCCAGCCATATGGCCATTTTTGAGCCTGGCGCGGTGCCAAGTGGGAAAGGGTGCTGTCGAGGCTGAAGGCAGCAGGAAAGCCTGCAGCCCCCAGGTCTGTGGGGCTACGCAAGCGGTCCCCAAAGAGCTTTAGAAGAAGGCATAGTTTTCCCTGCTGGCTCTTTGGGCGGGGGGCCCATCTCCAGCCATAGGCCATTTTGTGAGGGGCCTGGCGCCAAGTGGGAAAGGGTGGTGTCGAGGCTGAAGGCAGCAGCAAAGCCTGCAGCCCCCAGGTCTGTGGGGCTACGCAAGCGGTTCCCAAAGAGCTTTAGAACAAGGCATAGTTTTCCCTGCTGGCTCTTTGGGCGGGGGACCCATCTCCAGCCGTATGGCAATTTTGTGATTGGCCCGGCGCCAAGTGGGAAAGGGTGGTGTCGAGGCTGAAGGCAGCAGCAAAGCCTGCAGCCCCCAGGTCTGTGGGGCTACGCAAGCGGTTCCCAAAGAGCTTTAGAACAAGGCATAGTTTTCCCTGCTGGCTCCTTCGGCGGGGGACCCATCTCCAGCCATAGGCCATTTTTGTGCCTGGCGCGGTGCCAAGTGGGAAAGGGTGTTGTCGAGGCTGAAGGCAGCAGGAAAGCCTGCAGCCCCCAGGTCTGTGCGGCTACGCAAGCGGTTCCCAAAGAGCTTTAGAACAAGGCATAGTTTTCCCTGCTGGCTCTTTGGGCGGGGGACCCATCTCCAGCCGTACGGCCATTTTTGTGCCTGGCGCGGCGCCAAGTGGGAAAGGGTGCTGTCGAGGCTGAAGGCAGCAGGAAAGCCTGCAGCCCCCAGGTCTGTGGGGCTACGCAAGCGGTTCCCAAAGAGCTTTAGAACAAGGCATAGTTTTCCCTGCTGGCTCTTTGGGCGGGGGACCCATCTCCAGCCATATGGCCATTTTTGAGCCTGGCGCGGTGCCAAGTGGGAAAGGGTGGCTTTGAGGATGAAGGCAGCAGCAAAGCCTGCAGCCCCCAGGTCTGTGGGGCTACGCAAGCGGTTCCCAAAGAGCTTTAGAACAAGGCATAGTTTTCCCTGCTGGCTCTTTGGGCGGGGGACCCATCTCCAGCCGTATGGCCATTTTTGAGCCTGGCGCGGTGCCAAGTGGGAAAGGGTGCTGTCGAGGCTGAAGGCAGCAGGAAAGCCTGCAGCCCCCAGGTCGGTGGGGCTACGCATGCGGTTCCCAAAGAGCTTTAGAACAAGGCATAGTTTTCCCTGCTGGCTCTTTGGGCGGGGGACCCATCTCCAGCCGTATGGCCATTTTTGTGCCTGGCGCGGCGCCAAGTGGGAAAGGGTGCTGTCGAAGTTGGAGGCAGCAGCAAAGCCCGCAGCCCCCAGGTCTGTGGGGCTACGCAAGCGGTTCCCAAAGAGCTTTAGAACAAGGCATAGTTTTCCCTGCTGGCTCCTTGGGCGGGGGGCACATCTCCAGCCATAGGCCATTTTTGTGCCTGGCGCAGTGACAAGTGGGAAAGGGTGCTGTCGAGGCTGAAGGCAGCAGGAAAGCCTGCAGCCCCCAGGTCTGTGGGGCTACGCAAGCGGTCCCCAAAGAGCTTTAGAAGAAGGCATAGTTTTCCCTGCTGGCTCTTAGCGCGGGGGACCCATCTCCAGCCGTATGGCCATTTTTGAGCCTGGCGCGGCGCCAAGTGGGAAAGGGTGGCTTTGAGGCTGAAGGCAGCAGGAAAGCCTGCAGCCCCCAGGTCTGTGGGGCTACGCAAGCGGTTCCCAAAGAGCTTTAGAACAAGGCATAGTTTTCCCTGCTGGCTCCTTGGGCAGGGGACCCATCTCCAGCCATAGGCCATTTTTGTGCCTGGCGCGGTGCCAAGTGGAAAAGGGTGTTGTCGAGGCTGAAGGCAGCAGGAAAGCCTGCAGCCCCCAGGTCTGTGCGGCTACGCAAGCGGTTCCCAAAGAGGTTTAGAACTAGGCATAGTTTTCCCTGCTGGCTCTTTGGGCGGGGGACCCATCTCCAGCCATAGGCCATTTTTGTGCCTGGCGCGGCGCCAAGTGGGAAATGGTGGTTTTCGAGGCTGAAGGCAGCAGGAAAGCCTGCAGCCCCCAGGTCTGTGGGGCTACGCAAGCGGTTCCCAAAGAGCTTTAGAACAAGGCATAGTTTTCCCTGCTGGCTCTTTGGGCGGGGGACCCATCTCCAGCCGTATGGCCATTTCTGAGCCTGGCGCGGCGCCAAGTGGGAAAGGGTGGCTTTGATGCTGAAGGCAGCAGCAAAGCCTGCAGCCCCCAGGTCTGTGGGGCTACGCATGCGGTTCCCAAAGAGCTTTAGAACAAGGCATAGTTTTCCCTGCTGGCTCTTTGGGCGGGGGACCCATCTCCAGCCGTATGGCAATTTTGTGAGGGGCCTGGCGCCAAGTGGGAAAGGGTGGTGTCGAGGCTGAAGGCAGCAGCAAAGCCTGCAGCCCCCAGGTCTGTGGGGCTACGCAAGCGGTTCCCAAAGAGCTTTAGAACAAGGCATAGTTTTCCCTGCTGGCTCTTTGGGCGGGGGACCTATCTCCAGCCATAGGCCATTTTTGTGCCTGGCGCGGTGCCAAGTGGGAAAGGGTGTTGTCGAGGCTGAAGGCAGCAGGAAAGCCTGCAGCCCCCAGGTCTGTGCGGCTACGCAAGCGGTTCCCAAAGAGTTTTAGAACAAGGCATAGTTTTCCCTGCTGGCTCTTTGGGCGGGGGACCCATCTCCAGCCGTACGGCCATTTTTGTGCCTGGCGCGTCGCCAAGTGGGAAAGGGTGGTGTCGAGGCTGAAGGCAGCAGGAGAGCCCGCAGCCCCCAGGTCTGTGGGGCTACGCAAGCGGTTCCCAAAGAGCTTTAGAACAAGGCATAGTTTTCCCTGCTGGCTCTTTGGGCGGGGGACCCATCTCCAGCCGTACGGCCATTTTTGTGCCTGGCGCGGCGCCAAGTGGGAAAGGGTGGTGTCGAGGCTGAAGGCAGCAGGAAAGCCTGCAGCCCCCAGGTCTGTGGGGCTACGCAAGCGGTTCCCAAAGAGCTTTAGAAGAAGGCATAGTTTTCCCTGCTGGCTCTTTGGGCGGGGGACCCATCTCCAGCCGTATGGCCATTTTTGTGCCTGGCGCGGCGCCAAGTGGGAAAGGGTGCTGTCGAGGCTGAAGGCAGCAGGAAAGCCTGCAGCCCCCAGGTCTGTGGGGCTACGCATGCGGTTCCCAAAGAGCTTTAGAACAAGGCATAGTTTTCCCTGCTGGCTCTTTGGGCGGGGGGCCCATCTCCAGCCATAGGCCATTTTTGTGCCTGGCACAGTGCCAAGTGGGAAAGGGTGCTGTCGAGGCTGAAGGCAGCAGGAAAGCCTGCAGCCCCCAGGTCTGTGGGGCTACGCAAGCGGTCCCCAAAGAGCTTTAGAAGAAGGCATAGTTTTCCCTGCTGGCTCTTAGCGCGGGGGACCCATCTCCAGCCGTATGGCCATTTTTGAGCCTGGCGCGGCGCGAAGTGGGAAAGGGTGGCTTTGAGGCTGAAGGCAGCAGGAAAGCCTGCAGCCCCCAGGTCTGTGGGGCTACGCAAGCGGTTCCCAAAGAGCTTTAGAACAAGGCATAGTTTTCCCTGCTGGCTCTTTGGGCGGGGGACCCATCTCCAGCCGTATGGCAATTTTGTGAGTGGCCCGGCGCCAAGTGGGAAAGGGTGGTGTCGAGGCTGAAGGCAGCAGGAAAGCCTGCAGCCCCCAGGTCTGTGGGGCTACGCAAGCGGTTCCCAAAGAGCTTTAGAACAAGGCATAGTTTTCCCTGCTGGCTCTTTGGGCGGGGGACCCATCTCCAGCCATATGGCCATTTTTGAGCCTGGCGCGGTGCCAAGTGGGAAAGGGTGCTGTCGAGGCTGAAGGCAGCAGGAAAGCCTGCAGCCCCCAGGTCTGTGGGGCTACGCAAGCGGTCCCCAAAGAGCTTTAGAAGAAGGCATAGTTTTCCCTGCTGGCTCTTTGGGCGGGGGGCCCATCTCCAGCCATAGGCCATTTTGTGAGGGGCCTGGCGCCAAGTGGGAAAGGGTGGTGTCGAGGCTGAAGGCAGCAGCAAAGCCTGCAGCCCCCAGGTCTGTGGGGCTACGCAAGCGGTTCCCAAAGAGCTTTAGAACAAGGCACAGTTTTCCCTGCTGGCTCTTTGGGCGGGGGACCCATCTCCAGCCGTATGGCAATTTTGTGAGTGGCCCGGCGCCAAGTGGGAAGGGTGGTGTCGAGGCTGAAGGCAGCAGCAAAGCCTGCAGCCCCCAGGTCTGTGGGGCTACGCAAGCGGTTCCCAAAGAGCTTTAGAACAAGGCATAGTTTTCCCTGCTGGCTCCTTGGGCGGGGGACCCATCTCCAGCCATAGGCCATTTTTGTGCCTGGCGCGGTGCCAAGTGGGAAAGGGTGGCTTTGAGGATGAAGGCAGCAGCAAAGCCTGCAGCCCCCAGGTCTGTGGGGCTACGCAAGCGGTTCCCAAAGAGCTTTAGAACAAGGCATAGTTTTCCCTGCTGGCTCTTTGGGCGGGGGACCCATCTCCAGCCGTATGGCCATTTTTGAGCCTGGCGCGGTGCCAAGTGGGAAAGGGTGCTGTCGAGGCTGAAGGCAGCAGGAAAGCCTGCAGCCCCCAGGTCGGTGGGGCTACGCATGCGGTTCCCAAAGAGCTTTAGAACAAGGCATAGTTTTCCCTGCTGGCTCTTTGGGCGGGGGACCCATCTCCAGCCGTATGGCCATTTTTGTGCCTGGCGCGGCGCCAAGTGGGAAAGGGTGCTGTCGAGGTTGGAGGCAGCAGCAAAGCCCGCAGCCCCCAGGTCTGTGGGGCTACGCAAGCGGTTCCCAAAGAGCTTTAGAACAAGGCATAGTTTTCCCTGCTGGCTCCTTGGGCGGGGGGCACATCTCCAGCCATAGGCCATTTTTGTGCCTGGCGCAGTGACAAGTGGGAAAGGGTGCTGTCGAGGCTGAAGGCAGCAGGAAAGCCTGCAGCCCCCAGGTCTGTGGGGCTACGCAAGCGGTCCCCAAAGAGCTTTAGAAGAAGGCATAGTTTTCCCTGCTGGCTCTTAGCGCGGGGGACCCATCTCCAGCCGTATGGCCATTTTTGAGCCTGGCGCGGCGCCAAGTGGGAAAGGGTGGCTTTGAGGCTGAAGGCAGCAGGAAAGCCTGCAGCCCCCAGGTCTGTGGGGCTACGCAAGCGGTTCCCAAAGAGCTTTAGAACAAGGCATAGTTTTCCCTGCTGGCTCCTTGGGCGGGGGACCCATCTCCAGCCATAGGCCATTTTTGTGCCTGGCGCGATGCCAAGTGGGAAAGGGTGTTGTCGAGGCTGAAGGCAGCAGGAAAGCCTGCAGCCCCCAGGTCTGTGCGGCTACGCAAGCGGTTCCCAAAGAGCTTTAGAACAAGGCATAGTTTTCCCTGCTGGCTCTTTGGGCGGGGGACCCATCTCCAGCCATAGGCCATTTTTGTGCCTGGCGCGGCGCCAAGTGGGAAAGGGTGGCTTTGAGGTTGAAGGCAGCAGGAAAGCCTGCAGCCCCCAGGTCTGTGGGGCTACGCAAGCGGTTCCCAAAGAGCTTTAGAACAAGGCATAGTTTTCCCTGCTGGCTCTTTGGGCGGGGGACCCATCTCCAGCCGTATGGCCATTTCTGAGCCTGGCGCGGCGCCAAGTGGGAAAGGGTGGCTTTGATGCTGAAGGCAGCAGGAAAGCCTGCAGCCCCCAGGTCTGTGGGGCTACGCAAGCGATTTCCAAAGACCTTTAGAACAAGGCATAGTTTTCCCAGCAGGCTCTTTGGGCGCGGGACCCATCTCCAGCCGTATGGCCATTTTGGTGCCTGGCGCGGTGCGTAGTGGGAAAGGGTGGTTTTGAGGCTGAAGGCAGCAGGAAAGCCCGCAGCCCCCACGTCTGTGGGGCTACGCAAGCGGTTCCCAAAGAGCTTTAGAACAAGGCATAGTTTTCCCTGCTGGCTCTTTTGACAGGGGACCCATCTCCAGTCGTATGGCCATTTTTGTGCCTGGCACGGCGCCAAGTGGGAAAGGGTGGTGTCGAGGCTGAAGGCAGCGGGATAGCCTGCAGCCCCCAGGTCTGTGGGGCCAAGGAAGCGGTTCCCAAAGAGCTTTAGAACAAGGCATATTTTTGCCTGCTGGCTCGTTGGGCAGGGTACCAATATACAGCCATAGGCAATTTTTGTGCCTAGCGGGGCGCCAAGTGGGAAAGGTTGGTGTCGAGGCTGAGGCAGCAGGAGAGCCTGCAGCCCCCAGGTCTGTGGGGCTACGCAAGCGGTTCCCAAAGAGCTTTAGAACAAGGCATAGTTTTCCCTGCTGGCTCTTTGGTGGGAGACCAATCTCCAGCCATAGGCCATTTTTGTGCCTAGCGGAGCGCCAAGTGGGAAAGGGTGGTGTCGAGGCTGAGGCAGCAGGAGAGCCTGCAGCCCCCAGGTCTGTGGGGCTACGCAAGCGGTTCCCAAAGAGCTTTAGAACAAGGCATAGTTTTCCTTGCTGGCTCTTTGGGCATGGGACCCATCTCCAGCCATAGGCCATTTTTGTGCCTGATGCGGCGCCAAGTGGGAAAGGGTGTTGTCGAGGCTGAAGGCAGCAGGAAAGCCTGCAGCCCCCAGGTCTGTGGGGCTACGCAAGCGGTTCCCAAAGTGCTTTAGAACAAGGCATAGTTTTCCCTGCTGGCTCTTTGGGCGGGAGACCCATCTCCAGACATATGGCCATTTTTGTGCCTGGCGCAGCGCCAAGTGGGAAAGGGTGGTTTTGAGGCTGAAGGAAGCAGCAAAGCCTGCAGCCCCCAGGTCTGTGGGGCTACGCAAGCGATTCCCAAAGAGCTTTAGTACAAGGCATAGTTTTCCCTGCTGGCTCTTTGGGCGGGGGACTCATCTCCAGCCGTATGGCCATTTTTGAGCCTGGCGCGGCGCCAAGTGGGAAAGGGTGGCTTTGAGGCTGAAGGCAGCAGGAAAGCCTGCAGCCCCCAGGTCTGTGGGGCTACGCAAGCGGTTCCCAAAGAGCTTTAGAACAAGGCATAATTTTCCCTGCTGGCTCTTTGGGCGTTGGACCCATCTCCAGCCATAGGCCATTTTTGTGCCTGGCGCGGTGCCAAGTGGGAAAGGGTGCTGTCGAGGCTGAAGGCAGCAGGAAAGCCCGCAGCCCCCAGGTCTGTGGCGCCAAGCAAGTGGTTCCAAAGATCTTTAGAACAAGGCATAGTTTTCCCTGCTGGCTCTTTGGGCGGGGGACACATCTCCAGCTGTATGGCCATTTTTGAGCCTGGCGCGGTGCCAAGTGGGAAAGGGTGGTGTCGAGGCTGAAGGCAGCAGGAAAGCCTGCAGCCCCCAGGTCTGTGGGGCTACGCAAGCGGTTCCCAAAGAGCTTTAGAACAAGGCATATTTTTCCCTGCTGGCTCTTTGGGCGGGGGACCCATCTCCAGCCGTATGGCCATTTTTGAGCCTGGCCAGGCGCCAACTGGGAAAGGGTGGTTTTGAGGCTGAAGGCAGCAGGAAAGCCCGCAGCCCCCAGGTCTGTGGTGCTACGCAAGCGGTTCCCAAAGAGCTTTAGAACAAGGCATAGTTTTCCCTGCTGGCTCTTTTGAGAGGGTTCCCATCTCCAGCCGTATGGCCATTTTTGTTCCTGGCGCGGCGCCAAGTGGGAAAAAGTGGTTTTGAAGCTGAAGGCGTCACGAAAGCCTGCCGCCCAAGGTTTTCTTAATGACTTTTCTTAATGATGTCTCCACAGTGTGAAGTTTTGCATGATTTGAAAAAGTAATAGACGCAGTGAAATTGAGTCTATTGGAAACTTCCATACCTTTCCCTCCCTCTAAAATCTCTGCTGTCCTGTAGTATCCACTGCCTGCAGCTGCTGTTGCAGGAGCAGACAGAGTGGTATCAGATTCAGAAAAAAGGGACATCATTAAGAGGATTCACTCGCCTTATTTTTCACCGTGTGTGGCCAGTAAAGAAACCAAAAAGGCAATGGCGTTTCACAGTAAATTACCAAAAGCTGGATGCCAACACTGCACCCCTGACCGCTGCGGTTCCGAATATCGCGGAAATTGTGACAATGATAAAAGTAACTGCCCATCCTTGGAGGGTTGCCTTAGATTTTAAAGACATATTTTTTTATGACTCCCCTCCTTGAGCAGGACAAAGCGCAATTTGCATTCGCATGGGAAGGAGTCCAATATACCTTTAACCGACTTCCACAAGGATACAAACATTCCCCCACTATTGCCCATAATGCTTTAGCTAAAGTGCTATCAGAGATTCCTGTTTCACAGGGATGTACAGTATACCAGTATATTATTGATGACATCTTAATAGGGGAGAGAACCAAGAAAGTGTAAAAGACATGATGGAAAACATCCGAAAAACATTATCAGATTTGGGATTGGAAATTCCCGACTCAAAGTGTCAGGGACCCGCACAGGAAGTTAAATTCCTGGGGGTCTGGTGGATTAAGGGAGCTGCTTCTGTCCCTCAGGATACCCTGGAAAAAATAGAGCATGGCCAGAATCCATCCAGAGTGAAGGAGTTACAGCAAGTCCTAGGAACTTTAAGTTATTGGCGTAAACACATCCCTGGCTTTTCCATCATTGCTCGCCCCCTTCATAGCTTGCCAAAAAAGGGTAAATCCTGGGTGTGGACTGAACAACACACTAATGCTCTGCAATTACTAATAAAGGAGCTAAGGTTATTCCAACAGCTTGGTCCTATACATCCAACTGACCCTGTCCATGTAGAATGGGGGCTCAGTGAACATGGTTCCCGTTGTAATTTATGGCAAAAGGGACCAGCAGGACTGGAGAGACCATTAGAATTTTGCTCCCACTCCTTCAATGATACTGAGAGCAGCTATTCAGACCTGGAGAAGGGTTTACTGTCCCTGGTGCGAGCGTTGCAACGAGCAGAGCAGATAAGAAGAGAACAGAGTGTGATCTTTCCTGGGACCTTTTCGCCTCCCAGATGTGGTCCTTAAAGGGACACCACCACCAGCTGGCATTGCCCAGAGACCTACAGTTCGAAAGTGGTATGCTTATTTAGAAGGCATTAATGAAATCAAGGCAGTCTCTGAAGGCAGTGTTAAAGTATCCAAGGCTACTTCACAAGGATACCAAAGGATATAGATGGTGCCCTATTGTTCCAATCCCCACCAAACAGACCATCTCCGATCCAAGAAGCACCTCCTTTGAGGGACAGCAGTGATCTTACAGGAGTGTGGTTTACTGGTGCGTCATCTCACCGTTAAAAAAATAAGTGGAAATATAAGGCCGTAGCACTGGAAGTAACAACGGGAGAAAGAGCGATTGAAACAGGGGAGGGTAGGGGAACTCAGAGCTGTCCTACTAGCTGCACAACATGGAGCCACCTCCTTTTACGCTGAGTCATATGCTGTTTTTAAAGGAGCCACTGAATGGCTAGGACACTGGGCAGCCAACGATTGGCAGGTGAATAGAGTCCCAGTTTGGAAGACAGATAATTGGAAGCAACTGTTGGAAATAGGAGGACAGAGACCATTGCACACTGCTTGGGTAAAAGGCCACGATCGTTCAAACTCGATCACTGCTCAGTTCAACCAACAGGTAGATGGCCTCACGCGGCTACAACAAATTGGCATTGTAGATGATGGTCGGGAATGGGAACGCTTACTTGAATCGTTAACATGTTAACCGTGGCCGCACAGGCCGTCCTGACCTGTGTCGGGAAGGTGGGTGGCTTGTGTCGGTTAAGCTGTGCGAACAAGTAGTAACTGCCTGTTCACAATGTCGCCTACGACTCAGCAAAGATCATCCGAGTAAGGCGCCTCCCTTACACATGCGGGACAAGAAAGCGTTGTGGCGTTCATGGCAGATTGATTATATTGGGCCCTTGAGATCATCAGGTGGGAAAAGATATGTCCTAGTCCGAGTGGAGATTATCTCCAGCCTCAGTATGGCCACCAGCTTCAAATCAGCTGCCGGGGACAACACAGTGAAAGGCCTAAAAGGGTGGTTCAGCACACTTCCCCTTCCCGAGGAAATCCAGAGTGATAACGTTTCACACTTTACCGCTTCGGTGGTACAAGATTGAGCCAAAGAAGAAGGGATTCGATGGGTATGTCATACTCCCTATTATCCCCAGGCTAATGGCATTGTTGAACGCACCAATAGATTGGTTAAGCGTTTTGCAAAAAGTCATGAACCTGGTTGGCATTTGCGATTGGATGATGCCATCTATCAACTAAATAAGAAATGGAGTGGAGACGGCTGTCCTAAAATGAAAGCTTTCTGTGTACCTGCCAATATTATCTCTCCAAAGGCTGCCAATGAACCGGGAAAATACCCCGGAAGATTTCACCCTGGACTACCTATGCTAGTGAAAATGCCTCAAAATGGGACGGTGCCAACGGTGCTAGCTACTCCCAAAAATCCCTATGCATGGGAAGCCAAGGATTGTTCAGGGAAGATACACCGGATCAGCACCCGGTGGATCGCACCTTCTTTTTAACCCCGTCGGTCGAATAAGACCGAGCAGATTTTCTTTTCCTTTATGTCTTACAGGAACCTTGGATGAGCTGTACAGACGGATTGGCCTACGCTACCTTTGAATGTCTCCAGAGAATCCTGACATTGATCCTGGCAATAATACTACTTTTATGATGTATGGCTATTTGGAGGCCCAAATTCTAAAATGACGAATTGGCAGATGGAATTGATGCTATTCAGTTTAACCTTTTTATTCCCTGTTGTTTGTCGTCAAAGAGACCCAGAGTGGCCATGGTCTCAAGCCTTTGTCGTCTGTAATACAAGACTACAGGGAGACCTCATGCTAACGCACCCTTTCCCAATATAGTCAAGCACAGTCTCTGGGGTTTCATCGGGATGTGTCTCAAAGTGACAAGCATTCTGGTTGGTGTCAAGACAAAGGTCTTGTGCTTTGAGAGTATTACTCTCACAAATGAATCCTTGTTGGTCTCGTGAAACGCATGCGTCAACATCAGCAGTTTGCCATTTAGTCTCATTTTTGTCGTGCCCAACCTCTGTGCTGTGTTGGATAGAGTAGAGCTCCTTGGTGATTCAACCCCAGTGCGATGATTGGGTATATGGTGTATACTGAGGCATTGCGTATCGTTAAGACAAAAGCTGTGGCTTTGCTCTCAGTGGGATCGTAGGTGAAATTAACCAGATACCACCAGGATTGAAATTTTCTCTCAAACTCAATTGCATTATCCCATATTACTTTTCGAATTTCAGTGGGCAAGGTGCCTTCTTCACCTTCCCTTATGATTTATGAGTTTTTGCAAAACGCTTAACCAATCCGTTGGTGCATTCAACAATGCCATTAGCCTGAGGATAATAGGGAGTATGAAATACCCATCGAATCCCTTCTTCTTTGGCCCAATCTTGTACCACTGTAGCGGTAAAGTGTGAACCGTTATCACTTTGGATTTCCTCGGGAAGGGGAAGTGTGCTGAACCACCCTTTTAGGCCTTTCACTGTGTTGTCCCCGGTAGCTGGTTTGAAACTGCTGGCCATACTGAGGCTGGAGATAATCTCCACTCGGACTAGGACATATCTTTTCCCATCTGATGATCTCAAGGGCCCAATATAATCAAGCTGCTATGAATGCCACAACGCTTTCTTGTCCCGCATGTGTAAGGGAGGCGCCTTACTCGGATGATCTTTGCTGAGTCGTAGGCGACATTGTGAACAGGCAGTTACTACTTGTTCGCACAGCTTAACCGACACAGGCCAACCCCGGGCTAGACCTTCCTGATACAGATCAGCACGGCCTGTATGGCCAGGCTTAATATGTAACCATTCGAGTAAGCGTTCCCATTCCCGACCATCATCTACAATGTCAATTTGTTGTAGCCGCGTGAGGCTATCTACCTGTTGGTTGAACTGAGCAGTGATCGAGTTTGAACGATCGTGGCCTTTTACCCAAGCAATGTGCAATGGTCTCTGTCCTCCTATTTCCAACAGTTGCTTCCAACTGTCTGTCTCCCAGATTGGGACTCTATTCACCTGCCAATCATTGGCTGCCCAGTGTCCTAGCCATTCAGTGGCTCCTTTAAAAACAGCATATGAGTCAGTGTAAATGTAAGTAGCCCCATGTTGTGCAGCTAGTAGGACGGCTCTGAGTTCCCCTACTTGTGCCCTACCTTCTCCTGTTTCAATTGCTCTTTCCCCCGTTGCTACTTCCAGTGCTACGGCCTTGTATTTCCACTTGCTGTTCTCACGGTGAGATGACGCATCAGTAAACCATACTCCTGTTAGATCACTGCCTTCTTTCAGAGGAGGTGCTTCTTGGATTGGAGATGGTCTATTTGGTGAATAGGGCACCATCTATATCCTTCTGGAGCATGGATACTTTGATACTACCTTCAGAGACTGGCATGATATCATTAATGCCTTCTAAATAAGCATACCACTTTCGAACTGTGGGTTTCTGGGCAATGCCGGCTGGCGGTGCTGTCCCTTTACGGACCACATCTAGGAGTCGAAAAGGGCCCCGAACAATCACGCTCTGTTCTCTCCTTATCTGCTCTGCTCGTTGCAGTGCTCGCACCAGGGACAGTAAACCCTTCTCCAGGTCTGAATATCTGCTCTCAGTATCATTAAAGGCGTAAGAGCTAAATTCTAATGGTCTCTCCGGTCCTGCTGGTCCCTTTTGCCATAAATTACAACGGGAACCATGTTCACTGAGCCCCCATTCTACATGGACAGGGTCAGTTGGATGTATGGGGCCAAGTTGTTGGAATAACCTTAGCTCTTTTATTAGCAATTCTAGTGCATTAGTATGTTGTTCAGTCCACTCCCAGGATTTACCTTTTTTGAGCAAACAATAAAGGGGGCGAGCAATGATGGAAAAGCCAGGGATGTGTTTACGCCAATAACTTAAAGTTCCCAGGACTTGCTGTAACTCCTTCGTGCTGGAAGGATTCTGTCCATGCTCTATTTTTTCAGGGTATCCTGAGGGACAGAAGCAGCTCCCTTAATCGACCAGACCCCCAGGAATTTAACTTCCTGTGCGGGTCCCTGACACTTTGAGTCGGGAATTTCCAATCCCAAATCTGATAATATTTTTCGGATGTTTTGCATCATGTCTTGTACACTTTCTTGGCTCTCTCCCCCTATTAAGATGTCGTCAATATATTGGTATACTGTACATCCCTGTGAAACAGGAATCTCTGATAGCACTTTAGCCAAAGCATTATGGGCAATAGTGGGGGAATGTTTGTATCCTTGCGGAAAGCGGTTAAAGGTATATTGGACTCCTTTCCATGTGAATGCAAACTGCGCTTTGTCCTGCTCAAGGAGGAGAATCATAAAAAAAATATGTCTTTAACATCTAAGGCAGCCACCCAGGCATGGGCAGCTCCTTTTATCATTGCCACAATTTCCGCGATATTAGGAACCGCAGCGGTCAGGGGTGCAGTGTTGGCGTTTAATTTTCCGTAATCTACTGTGAAATGCCATTGCCTTTTTGGTTTCTTTACTGGCCACACCGGTGAATTATAAGGCGCGTGAGTCCTCTTAATGATGTTTCTTTTTTCTAAATCTGATCCCACCCCGTCTGCTCCTGCAAGTGCAGCTGCAGGCAGTGGGTACTGTCGGACGTTGGTAATTTTAGAAGGAGACAAAAGTATAGATGTTTCTAATAGCCCCAATTTAACTGTGTCTAATCCTTTTTTGCATCCTGCAAAACTCCACACAGTTCCATCTGGGAGTTTCCACATTCGCCCACGCAGTACGTCAAATCCTAGGAGGTTAGTACGTGAGGCACCCACTAACACTTCTGCCCTAGTCATTCGCTGCTCTCCCGGCAACCAGAGGTTAATTTTTGCAGTGGGGCATGTTTTTACCACACCATCAATTCCTGTGAAGTTGACTCTGCGTCGGGTGGGATTTATACCTAGAAGTCGTGCTGTTTCGTTAGTGATTGCAGACATTTGGGCTCCGGTATCAATAATAAAATTTACCAATATCTTCCGGGGTCCAACAGGAATGACAATAACGGGTTCGGAGTCTTTATGAGAGCGCCATTGGATTGCTAGTACCTGCCGGACAGGGTGGCTCACTGCCCTCCCCGGGGATAGGAGTGTTTTGGCTGGGACTCTGTCAAATCAATCAAGTTACGTTCCGGTGCAGAAGGCACAATTTTCTCACGGCTTGGGGATTCTCTGGTTAGACTTTTCTCCCCAGCCGCATTATTCTTTCTAGTTAGAGATTGGACTAGCGTACGGAGATCTCCCGTAGGGTCACCGTGCAAGAATTGTCGGGGCACCCCTAATTGTAGGGCTTTACGCCACAACTCATTTCAGTCCTTATCAGGCTTAAACCTTCCCTCTGATTTAGGGTTTTGAGTGTGAGTTTGGACTTGGCGAACCTTTCGCGGGTGTTCGGAGGATTTCTCACTAGTTTGGCTGGCCCAGCCCATTCGGCGCCCATATTGATCTATTTCCTGTACATTCCAGGTGGGCATGTAGTGACGACGGCCCCGCCCATGAGCACCCCGAGCACCCCGTATACGATCTTGAGTGCGAACAAGGAACGGTTTCAGGCAATCGGGAAGACCACGGATGAGAGGGGCTAATCGATCCGGGTCGATAGGGGCTGACATTGGGGATTTCCAAAATTTCTCTCTGTCATACATGGCTTGCAGACAAGCTGCTTTCCGTACAGCCGCAAACAGATCAGAGTAGCCTGTAGCTCTAATCTCTAACGGCTCCCCCCTCTCTCGCGGATCCATACCCCCTGCCCAATAGGCTGCTCGAGCGGTTAGGGAATAATTATGATCCCCAGGCATAGTGGTTAAAAACACTCCTGGTCCCCAAGAGTCTCCTGCTTCTTCCTCACTTAGCATAATTCTGCCCCCCCTTCAGAAGAAACTCGCCACACGTACTCAACAGCTGACTCTTCTGGTCGCCTCGAATATTTCTCCCTTATTTTTGTTAACTCGGTTGGTGTCCATGGAACGGTACGCACAGTGGTGTGAATTTCATCACCATCATCAACTGCAGTTTCAGTTTTAACCAGAGGACGTAAAGGAAAAACTTGGGATTTCAAAGTAAAAGTCCTTTCCTCCTCATCTTCTTCGTCATCCTCACTATTAGACAAAAAAATCTCCGGTCTGGGTTCCGGAATTTGGATAACACATTAACTTACGAATCTGTTGGACCTGGGTCGAGGGCTGCATTTTATCTAAGAGCCCGGTCACCCTTTCCAATAACATTTTAAGTTGGCGATTTTCACTCCCAAGTTGAGCATTCCGGTTTCCTAAACATTCATTCTCACTCACAAGCTTATCGACTTGAGTTCTTAATCTTTCTCCTGTCTCCTTTTGCAAGGCTAATGATGACGTCAGCACCTCATTCTCCGAATTCAGGGTTGCATAGTCTACAGCTGAAATCAGATTAGGAGCAGGGGTTTCTCTAGCTTCTTGTTGTGCACAAGATAAACAGGCGCCTAACACAGCACAAATCACAGCCTTGCCTTTCCCCGCTCTGAGCTTCTGTGAAACCCGACGCTCTTCAATACGTTCCACCACTTTCTCTTCATCCTTCCAAAATTTTTGGGCCCACTCCTTGCCAGCCTGGGAAGGGGCACAATCATATTTTTGCAGCAGTTTATCCATGGCAATCCTGCCGACTACGCCAAATTCTGTTGCGTGAAACGGGGCCAAGCGGTTTTGGCAGAAGATAAACCCCCTTGCGTTCTAACACTCCTCACCGAGGTGGGAGGCCAGGTGCGGCTGGGTTTCAATTCTGAGTGATGCCCAATTCAGCACTATCAGGCCAATCGCGTTTAATATGTGTTAAACTATTACGATTTGGAGACACTAATAGTGGGCTGCACCTTCAGTCTAGTCGTGCTCCTGAACCAGCACGGCCTCTCTCAAGTTGTGGTCGCGTTCAGTGAGAAAGCGAAACGACTAGCTACTGAAACAGTGCAGTTTATTTAAAGAACAGATATACAGGTTCTTTAGGATTGCCGGTGATAAATACACTGTCTGCAAAGCACGTGCAAATAAAGACATTGTTAAATATACAAACGCGCGACAAAATTATAAACGATACAGCCTGGCTATAAATGTAGGGTAGAGATTCTCTAGAGAAATTTCTAGAGTCCCCGAGAAAGCACTCGGTGTAATCAAAGTCTTACCCAAAGGCGTCCTTATGGGGGGGAAGAAAGGCTCAGCCCGTCGACTGATCCCAGAAAACAGCGGTGGGATTCTTCGCGATGGTGTCTTCCCAGACATCCCCCCTCTCTTGGGCTATTTTTATATTATTTTTTTAACTTCAAAGTGGAGTTTGAGTGACTTTAGTCATATGTACTTTTAGTATGATTAATGTACTCAAGGAGGAGTGTTCACACCTCGGGGGCGGATAGCCTCCGGGATGGAGGTGTGTTTTGGTACATTGTGGTGAGCAAAGTTCACACAAAAGGACAGCATTTCATCAACATTTGACGAAATGTTGGCTCGGGTAGCGTGTAGGCCGCTTATCAGTTCCGTAGTACCATCTCGTCCCCATATCTGCTATTCGTCACAAGGGAAGGCCACGGAACAAGCGCGTTCCGTTCCATCCCTCGTGTAGTTTCGCAAACAACCTTGTACAGGGAATCACAGCTGTTGCATTCTTCCTGTGCTAGCTGCGGCTGTATGCTACCTCAGAAGCCTCTTGATTTTATGACTTTCCTTAATGTGTGAACAATGCTGTATTTTTGTATTCTTGGCCAATTTAGTAATTATTCCACAAGAACACACATTGGTTGCCGATTTATCAACGGGTCTAATCACCACAGGCCAACTGTAATTAAAACCATCTATGTAGACTCTACCAAAGCGGACAAATACAACACTGATTGTTACAAAATTATGGCGCCAAATTCAGATTGCTGGCACAATTTCACTTTCATCAAACCTACAGTAGTGTACTGTATTTGGGGCTACAAGGGCACAGAATTGTTATTTGAATTCATGATTGACTCAAATACACCTGAACTTGCTGAAATGAATCCAGAACCTACACCCCACAAACTCTCAAAGGCTCTCTCTTCTAAGAGAAAAAAAACCACCTCTCTCTTTTCTAAGCCCTCCATTAGACTAACTCCTTACATTTTCAACATTGGCCCTTACGTTATTAAACACACACAGGTCAACACCAGGTACTGTTTAATCCCACATATTCCCTCAAACGAGCAGAATTGTCAATGCAGATTTAAATCTCTGCGATCAAACCCACCTGCTTACCATTCCTGAGTACATCTTATGCAGAATGGTCAGCATGGTTACGCAAACGAACTCTTGCCACTTCACACGGACGGAAGAGGGATGCGACTGGTATCTTAGGAACAGGCCTGGGAGTCTTGAATAGTATAGATGCTGAGATACTTGCCAACAAACTAGTCACAACCACTACTGATCTGGACAAATTAAGACATCCCCTACGGTCCTCTCTATTAGCATTGGGAAACCACCAACGGCTTTTATAGAATATATTGCCTCAATGGGAAGAAACGGGTGAAAAAGACCATCAGCTGATCACAGATGCACTTGGTACAACCCAAACCAATGTTTCCTTGGCTCTTAGTTGTATCCAAGCCCAATTGTGGATGCAATCTATGACAGCCGCAATCATAAGGGAAGGTGAAGAAGGCACCTTGCCCACCGAAATTCGAAAAGGAATATGGGATAACGCAATTGAATTTGAGAAAAGATTTCAGTCCAGGTGGTATCTGGTTAATTTCACCTACGATCCCACTGAGAGCAAAGCCACAGCTTTTGTCTTAACGATACGCAATGCCTCAGTATACACCATATACCCAATCATCGCACTGGGGTTGAATCACCAAGGAGCTCTACTCTATCCAACACAGCACAGAGGTTGGGCACGACAAAATGAGACTAAATGGCAAACTGCTGATGTTGACGCATGCGTTTCACGAGACCAACAAGGATTCATTTGTGAGAGTAATACTCTCAAAGCACAAGACCTTTGTCTTGACACCAACCAGAATGTTTGTCACTTTGAGACACATCCCGATGAAACCCCAGAGACTGTGCTTGACTATATTGGGAAAGGGTGCGTTAGCATGAGGTCTCCCTGTAGTCTTGTATTCAGAGATGACATAGTAATCACTCAAATCTTTGTGTTTGAACTTTACTAACACAAAGTTACGGGATGCGACGTCAATTATTAAGCTCCTGTTACGTCTTTTCAATTGCTACAACCTAATTATACGTCGACTCGAGATTGTTGCCTACCCCTATCGGAATGAATCTCTCCCTGGTGAAGAAGCTGCTAAAACACAATGAATTGAAGCGACTCTTGAAAGAGGCCCAAGAAAATAGACAGACAACTTTGATTACCGTCCATCATCAGGTTGAAGAAATACACCAAGCGTTGGAAAGAGTGAAGGGAGGCGGAGGACATAGATGGGGAGATACTCTTTTTGGATGGTCACCGACAGTTACATGACTTTATAACAAGATGCTTCACTCTGTTGTTGTTTTACTAATACTCACTGTATTGTGCTTTGCTTAGACAATTGTTTTGCATGTTAGACTTTGGATTATGATGAAAAGTTTAAATCGCTTGATCACTCCGCGAGAAGGATTTCCACTTGATATCCCTCACCACAAGAACACATGTGACCTTTCTTATCAGTGTTGAGTACGTCGACCTTGACTGACTGTAGACAAAGTTTTCCCTGCTGGCTCCTTGGGCGGGGGACCCATCTCCAGCCGTATGGCCATTTTTGAGCATGGCGCAGTGCCAGGTGGGAAAGGGTGGTGTCGAGGCTGAAGGCAGCAGGAAAGCCTGCAGCCCCCAGGTCTGTGGGGCTACGCAAGCGGTTCCCAAATAGCTTTAGAACAAGGCATAGATTTCCCTGCTGGCTCCTTGGGCGGGGGACCCATCTCCAGCCATAGGCCATTTTTGTGCCTGGCCCGGCGCCAAGTGGGAAAGGGTGTTTTTGAGGCTGAAGGCAGCAGCAAAGCCCAGAGCCGCCAGGTCTGTGGGGCTACGCAAGCGGTTCCCAAAGGGCTTTAGAACAGGGCATAGTTTTCCCCGCTGCTTCTTAGGGCAGGGGACCCATCTCCAGCCGTACGGAAATTTTTGTGCCTGGCGCGGCGCCAAGTGGGAAAGGGTGGTGTCAAGGTTGAAGGCAGCAGGAAAGCCTGCAGCCCCCAGGTATGTGGGGCTACGCAAGCGGTTCCCAAAGAGCTTTAGAACAAGGCATTGTTTTCCCTGATGGCTCTTTGGGCGTGGGACCCCTCTCTAGCCATAAGCCGTTTTTGTGCCTGGCGCGATGCCAAGTGGGAAATGGTGGTGTCGAGGCTGAAGGCAGCAGGAAAGCCTGCAGCCCCCAGGTCTGTGGGGCGACGCAAGCGGTTCCCAAAGAGCTTTAGAACAAGGCATAATTTTCCTTGCTGGCTCTTTGGGCGGGGGACCCATCTCCAGCCGTACGGCCATTTTTGTGCCTAGCCCGGCGCCAAGTGGGAAAGGGTGGTTTTGAGGCTGAAGGCAGCAGGAAAGCCTGCAGCCCCCAGCTCTGTGGGGCTACGCAAGCGGTTCCCAAAGAGCTTTAGAACAAGGCATAGTTTTCCCTGCTGGCTCTTTGGGCGGGTGACCCATCTCCAGCCTTATGGCCATTTTTGAGCCTGGCCAGGTGCCCAGAGGGAAATGGTGGTTTTCGAGGCTGAAGGCAGCAGGAAAGCCTGCAGCCCCCAGGTCTGTGGGGCTACGCAAGTGGTTGCCAAAGGGCTTTAGAACAAGGCATAGTTTTCCCTGCTGGCTCTTAGGGCACGGGACCCATCTCCAGCCGTATGGCCATTTTTGTGCCTGGCCCGGCGCCAAGTGGGAAAGGGTTGTGTCGAGGCTGAAGGCAGCAGCAAAGCCTGCAGCCCCCAGGTCTGTGGGGCTACGCAAGCGGTTCCCAAAGAGCTTTAGAACAAGGCATAGTTTTCCCCGCTGGTTCTTAGGGCAGGGGACCCATCTCCAGCCGTATGGACATTTTTGTGCCTGGCGCGGCGCCAAGTAGGAAAGGGTGGCTTTGAGGCTGAAGGCAGCAGCAAAGCCTGCAGCCCCCAGGTCTGTGGGGCTACGCAAGTGGTTCCCAAAGAGCTTTAGAACAAGGCATAGTTTTCCCTGCTGGCTTAGGGCAGGGGACCATCTCCAGCCATAAGGCCATTTTTGTGCCTGGCGTGACTCCTAGTGGGAAAGGGTGTTGTTGAGGCTGAAGGCAGCAGGAAAGCCTGCAGCCCCCAGGTCTGTGGGGCTACGCAAGCGGTTCCCAAAGAGCTTTAGAACAAGGCATAATTTTCCTTGCTGGCTCTTTGGGCATTGGACCCATCTCCAGCCATAGGCCATTTTTGTGCCTGTCTCGACGCCAATTGGGAAAGGGTGGCTTTGAGGCTGAAGGAAGCAGCAAAGCCTGCAGCCCCCAGCTCTGTGCGGCTACGCAAGCGGTTCCCAAAGAGCTTTAGAACAAGGCATAGTTTTCCCTGCTGGCTCTTTGGGCGGGGGACCCATCTCCAGCCGTATGGACATCTTTGTGCCTGGCGCGGCGCTAAGTGGGAAAGGGTGGTGTCAAGGCTGAAGGCAGCAGGAAAGCCTGCAGCCCCCAGGTGTGTGGGGCTACACAAGCGGTTCCCAAAGAGCTATAGAACAAGGCATAGTTTTCCCTGATGGCTCTTTGGGCGGGGGACCCCTCTCTAGCCATAGGCCATTTTTGAGCCTGGCCCGGCGCCAAGTGGGAAAGGGTGGTTTTGAGGCTGAAGGCAGCAGGAAAGCCTGCAGCCCCCAGGTATCTGGGGCTACGCAAGCGGTTCCCAAAGAGCTTTAGAACAAGGCATAGTTTTCCCTGATGGCTCTTTGGGCGTGGGACCCCTCTCTAGCCATAGGCCGTTTTTGTGCCTGGCGCGATGCCAAGTGGGAAAGGGTGGTTTTGAGGCTGAAGGCAGCAGGAAAGCCTGCAGCCCCCAGGTCTGTGGGGCTACGCAAGCGGTTCCCAAAGAGCTTTAGAACAAGGCATAGTTTTCCCTGCTGGCTCTTTGGGCAGGGGACCCATCTCCAGCCATAGGCCATTTTTGTGCCTGGCGCGACGCCAAGTGGGAAAGAGTGGCTTTGAGGCTGAAGGCAGCAGGAAAGCCCGCAGACCCCAGGTCTGTGGGGCTACGCAAGCGGTTCCCAAAGAGCTTTAGAACAAGGCATAGTTTTCCCTGCTGGCTCTTTGGGCAGGGGACCCATCTCCAGCCGTATGGCCATTTTTGTGCCTAGAGCGTCGGCAAGTGGGAAAGGGTGTTGTCGAGGCTGAAGGCAGCAGGAAAGCCTGCAGCCCCCAGGTCTGTGGGGCTACGCAAGCGGTTCACAAAGAGCTTTAGAACAAGGCATAGTTTTCCCTGCTGGCTCTTTGGGCGGGGGACCCATCTCCAGCCGTATGGCCATTTTTGTGCCTGGCCAGGTGCCCAGAGGGAAATGGTGGTTATCGAGGCTGAAGGCAGCAGGAAAGCCTGCAGCCCCCAGGTCTGTGAGGCTACGCAAGCGGTTCCCAAAGAGCTTTAGAACAAGGCATAGTTTTCCCCGTTGGTTCTTAGGGCAGGGGACCCATCTGCAGCCGTATGGCCATTTTTGTGCCTGGCACAGTGCCAAGTGGGAAAGGGTGGTTTTGAGGCTGAAGGCAGCAGGAAAGCCCGCAGCCCCCACGTCTGTGGGGCTACGCAAGCGGTTCCAAAGAGCTTTAGAACAAGGCATAGTTTTCCCTGCTGGCTCTTTGGGCGGTGACCCATCTCCAGACGTATGGCCATTTTTGAGCCTGGCCAGGTGCCCAGAGGGAAATGGTGGTTTTCGAGGCTGAAGGCAGCAGGAAAGCCCGCAGCCCCCACGTCTGTGGGGCTACGCAAGTGGTTCCCAAAGAGCTTTAGAACAAGGCATAGTTTTCCCTGCTGGCTCTTTGGGCGGGGGACCCATCTCCAGCCGTATGGCCATTTTTGTGCCTGGCGCGGCGCCAAGTGGGAAAGGGTGGTGTCGAGGCTGAAGGCAGCAGCAAAGCCCAGAGCCGCCAGGTCTGTGGGGCTACGCAAGCGGTTCCCAAAGAGCTTTAGAACAGGGCATAGTTTTCCCCGCTGCTTCTTAGGGCAGGGGACCCATCTCCAGCCGTATGGCCATTTTTGTGCCTGGCGCGGTGCCAAGTGTGAAAGGGTGGCTTTGAGGCTGAAGGCAGCAGGAAAGCCTGCAGCCCCCAGGTCTGTGGGGCTACGCAAGCGGTTCCCAAAGGGCTTTAGAACAAGGCATAGTTTTGCCTGCTGGCTCTTTGTGCGGGGGACCCATCTCCAGCCATATGGCCATTTTTGTGCCTGGCGCGGCGCCAAGTGGGAAAGGGTGGCTTTGAGGCTGAAGGAAGCACGAAAGCCTGCAGCCCCCAGGTATGTGGGGCTACGCAAGCGGTTCCCAAAGAGCTTTAGAACAAGGCATAGTTTTCCCTGATGGCTCTTTGGGCGTGGGACCCCTCTCTAGCCATAGGCCGTTTTTGTGCCTGGCGCAGCGCCAAGTGGGAAAGGGTGGTGTCGAGGCTGAAGGCAGCAGCAAAGCCCGCAGCCGCCACGTCTGTGGGGCTACGCAAGCGGTTCCCAAAGAGCTTTAGAACAAGGCATAGTTTTCCCTGCTGGTTCCTTGGGTAGGGGACCCATCTCCAGCCATATGGCCATTTTTGTGCCTGGCGCGGCGCCAAGTGGGAAAGGGTGGCTTTGAGGCTGAAGGCAGCAGGAAAGCCTGCAGCCCCCAGGTATGTGGGGCTACGCAAGCGGTTCCCAAAGAGCTTTAGAACAAGGCATAGTTTTCCCTGATGGCTTAGGGCAGGGGACCATCTCCAGCCATATGGCCATTTTTGTGCCTGGCGTGACTCCTAGTGGGAAAGGGTGGCTTTGATGCTGAAGGCAGCAGGAGAGCCCACAGCCCCCAGGTCTGTGGGGCTACGCAAGCGGTTCCCAAAGAGCTTTAGAACAAGGCATAGTTTTCCCTGCTGGCTCTTTGGGCGGGGGACCCATCTCCAGCCATATGGCCATTTTTGTGCCTGGCGCGGCGCCAAGTGGGAAAGGGTGGCTTTGAGGCTGAAGGCAGCAGGAAAGCCTGCAGCCCCCAGGTCGGTGGGGCTACGCAAGCGGTTCCCAAAGAGCTTTAGAACAAGGCATAGTTTTCCTGATGGCTCTTTGGGCGGGGGACCCCTCTCTAGCCATAGGCCATTTTTGAGCCTGGCGCGGCGCCAAGTGGGAAAGGGTGGTTTTGAGGCTGAAGGCAGCAGGAAAGCCTGCAGCCCCCAGGTCTGTGGGGGTACGCAAGCGGTTCCCAAAGAGCTTTAGAACAAGGCATAGTTTTCCCTGATGGCTCTTTGGGCGTGGGACCCCTCTCTAGCCATAGGCCGTTTTTGTGCCTGGCGCAGCGCCAAGTGGGAAAGGGTGGTGTCGAGGCTGAAGGCAGCAGCAAAGCCCGCAGCCGCCACGTCTGTGGGGCTACGCAAGCGGTTCCCAAAGAGCTTTAGAACAAGGCATAGTTTTCCCTGCTGGTTCCTTGGGTAGGGGACCCATCTCCAGCCATATGGCCATTTTTGTGCCTGGCGCGGCGCCAAGTGGGAAAGGGTGGCTTTGAGGCTGAAGGCAGCAGGAAAGCCTGCAGCCCCCAGCTCTGTGCGGCTACGCAAGCGGTTCCCAAAGAGCTTTAGAACAAGGCATAGTTTTCCCTGATGGCTTAGGGCAGGGACCCATCTCCAGCCATAGGCCATTTTTGTGCCTGTCTCGACGCCAAGTGGGAAAGGGTGGCTTTGATGCTGAAGGCAGCAGGAGAGCCCACAGCCCCCAGGTCTGTGGGGCTACGCAAGCGGTTCCCAAAGAGCTTTAGAACAAGGCATACTTTTCCCTGCTGGCTCTTTGGGCGGGGGACCCATCTCCAGCCATATGGCCATTTTTGTGCCTGGCGCGGCGCCAAGTGGGAAAGGGTGGCTTTGAGGCTGAAGGCAGCAGGAAAGCCTGCAGCCCCCAGGTCGGTGGGGCTACGCAAGCGGTTCCCAAAGAGCTTTAGAACAAGGCATAGTTTTCCCTGATGGCTCTTTGGGCGGGGGACCCCTCTCTAGCCATAGGCCATTTTTGAGCCTGGCGCGGCGCCAAGTGGGAAAGGGTGGTTTTGAGGCTGAAGGCAGCAGGAAAGCCTGCAGCCCCCAGGTCTGTGGGGGTACGCAAGCGGTTCCCAAAGAGCTTTAGAACAAGGCATAGTTTTCCCTGATGGCTCTTTGGGCATGGGACCCATCTCCAGCCATAGGCCGTTTTTGTGGCTGGCGCGATGCCAAGTGGGAAAGGGTGGTGTCGAGGCTGAAGGCAGCAGGAAAGCCTGCAGCCCCCAGGTCTATGGGGCTACGCAAGCGGTTCCCAAAGAGCTTTAGAACAAGGCATAATTTTCCTTGCTGGCTCTTAGGGCATGGGACCCATCTCCAGCCATAGGCCATTTTTGTGCCTGGCGCGACGCCAAGTGGGAAAGGGTGGCTTTGAGGCTGAAGGAAGCAGCAAAGCCTGCAGCCCCCAGCTCTGTGCGGCTACGCAAGCGGTTCCCAAAGAGCTTTAGAACAAGGCATAGTTTTCCCTGCTTGCTCTTTGGGCGGGGGACCCATCTCCAGCCGTACGGCCATTTTTGTGCCTAGCGCGTCGGCAAGTGGGAAAGGGTGTTGTCGAGGCTGAAGGCAGCTGGAAAGCCTGCAGCCCCCCGCTCTGTGCGGCTACGCAAGCGGTTCCCAAAGAGCTTTAGAACAAGGCATAGTTTTCCCTGCTGGCTCTTTGGGCGGGGCACTCATCTCCAGCCGTATGGCCATTTTTGAGCCTGGCGCGGCGCCAAGTAGGAAAGGGTGTTGTTGAGGCTGAAGGCAGCAGGAAAGCCTGCAGCCCCCAGGTCTGTGGGGCTACGCAAGCGGTTCCCAAAGAGCTTTAGAACAAGGCATAATTTTCCTTGCTGGCTCTTTGGGCATTGGACCCATCTCCAGCCATAGGCCATTTTTGTGCCTGTCTCGACGCCAAGTGGGAAAGGGTGGCTTTGATGCTGAAGGCAGCAGGAGAGCCCACAGCCCCCAGCTCTGTGGGACAACGCAAGTGGTTCCCAAAGAGCTTTAGAACAAGGCATAGTTTTCCCTGCTGGCTCTTTGGGCATGGGACCCATCTCAAGCCCTATGGCCATTTTTGTGCCTGGCGCGGCGCCAAGTGGGAAAGGGTGGTGTCGAGTCTGAAGGCAGCAGGAAAGCCCGCAGCCCCCAGGTCTGTGGGGCTACGCAAGCGGTTCCCAAAGAGTTTTACAACAAGGCATAGTTTTCCCTGCTGGCTCTTTGGGGGGGAGACCCATCTCCAGCCATAGGCCATTTTTGTGCCTAGCGCGGCGCCAAGTGGGAAAGGGTGTTGTCGAGGCTGAAGGCAGCAGGAAAGCCTGCAGCCCCCAGGTCTGTGGGGCTACGCAAGCGGTTCCCAAAGAGCTTTAGAACAAGGCATAGTTTTCCCTGCTGGCTCTTTGGGCGGGGGACTCATCTCCAGCCATAGGCCATTTTTGTGCCTAGCGCGGCTCCAAGTGGGAAAGGGTGGTTTTGAGGCTGAAGGCAGCAGGAAAGCCTGCAGCCCCCAGCTCTGTGGGGCTACGCAAGCGGTTCCAAAGAGCTTTAGAACAAGGCATAGTTTTCCCTGCTGGCTCTTAGGGCGGGGGACCCATCTCCAGCCGTATGGCTTTTTTTGTGCCTGGCCAGGTGCCCAGAGGGAAATGGTGGTTTTCGAGGCTGAAGGCAGCAGGAAAGCCTGCAGCCCCAGGTCTGTGGGGCTACGCAAGCGGTTCCCAAAGAGCTTTAGAACAAGGCATAGTTTTCCCTGCTGGCTCTTTGGGCGGGTGACCCATCTCCAGCCGTATGGCCATTTTTGTGCCTGGCGCAGCGCCAAGTGGGAAAGGGTGTTGTCGAGGCTGAAGGCAGCAGCAAAGCCCGCAGCCCCCACGTCTGTGGGGCTACGCAAGCGGTTCCCAAAGAGCTTTAGAACAAGGCATAGTTTTCCCTGATGGCTCTTTGGGCGGGGGACCCCTCTCTAGCCATATGCCATTTTTGAACCTGGCGCGGCGCCAAGTGGGAAAGGGTGGTTTTGAGGCTGAAGGCAGCAGGAAAGCCTGCAGCCCCCAGGTCTGTGGGGGTACACAAGCGGTTCCCAAAGAGCTTTAGAACAAGGCATAGTTTTCCCTGATGGCTCTTAGGGCATGGGACCCATCTCCAGCCATAGGCCGTTTTTGTGCCTGGCGCGATGCCAAGTGGGAAAGGGTGGTGTCGAGGCTGAAGGCAGCAGGAAAGCCTGCAGCCCCCAGGTCTGTGGGGCTACGCAAGCGGTTCCAAAGAGCTTTAGAACAAGGCATAATTTTCCTTGCTGGCTCTTAGGGCATGGGACCCATCTCCAGCCATAGGCCATTTTTGTGCCTGGCGCGACGCCAAGTGGGAAAGGGTGTTGTCGAGGCTGAAGGCAGCTGGAAACCCTGCAGCCCCCCGCTCTGTGCGGCTACGCAAGCGGTTCCCAAAGAGCTTTAGAACAAGGCATAGTTTTCCCTGCTGGCTCTTTGGGCGGGGCACTCATCTCCAGCCGTAATGGCCATTTTTGAGCCTGGCGCGGCGCCAAGTAGGAAAGGGTGTTGTTGAGGCTGAAGGCAGCAGGAAAGCCTGCAGCCCCCAGGTCTGTGGGGCTACGCAAGCGGTTCCCAAAGAGCTTTAGAACAAGGCATAATTTTCCTTGCTGGCTCTTTGGGCATTGGACCCATCTCCAGCCATAGGCCATTTTTGTGCCTGTCTCGACGCCAAGTGGGAAAGGGTGGCTTTGATGCTGAAGGCAGCAGGAGAGCCCACAGCCCCCACGTCTGTGGGGCTACGCAAGCGGTTCCCAAAGAGCTTTAGAACAAGGCATAGTTTTCCCTGATGGCTCTTTGGGCGGGGGACCCCTCTCTAGCCATATGCCATTTTTGAACCTGGCGCGGCGCCAAGTGGGAAAGGGTGGTTTTGAGGCTGAAGGCAGCAGGAAAGCCTGCAGCCCCCAGGTCTGTGGGGGTACGCAAGCGGTTCCCAAAGAGCTTTAGAACAAGGCATAGTTTTCCCTGATGGCTCTTAGGGCATGGGACCCATCTCCAGCCATAGGCCGTTTTTGTGCCTGGCGCGATGCCAAGTGGGAAAGGGTGGTGTCGAGGCTGAAGGCAGCAGGAAAGCCTGCAGCCCCCAGGTCTGTGGGGCTACGCAAGCGGTTCCCAAAGAGCTTTAGAACAAGGCATAATTTTCCTTGCTGGCTCTTAGGGCATGGGACCCATCTCCAGCCATAGGCCATTTTTGTGCCTGGCGCGACGCCAAGTGGGAAAGGGGTGGCTTTGAGGCTGAAGGAAGCAGGAAAGCCTGCAGCCCCCAGCTCTGTGCGGCTACGCAAGCGGTTCCAAAGAGCTTTAGAAGAAGGCATAGTTTTCCCTGCTGGCTCTTTGGGCGGGGGACCCATCTCCAGCCGTACGGCCATTTTTGTGCCTAGCGCGTCGGCAAGTGGAAAGGGTGTTGTCGAGGCTGAAGGCAGCTGGAAACCCTGCAGCCCCCCGCTCTGTGCGGCTACGCAAGCGGTTCCCAAAGAGCTTTAGAACAAGGCATAGTTTTCCCTGCTGGCTCTTTGGGCGGGGCACTCATCTCCAGCCGTATGGCCATTTTTGAGCCTGGCGCGGCGCCAAGTAGGAAAGGGTGTTGTTGAGGCTGAAGGCAGCAGGAAAGCCTGCAGCCCCCAGGTCTGTGGGGCTACGCAAGCGGTTCCCAAAGAGCTTTAGAACAAGGCATAATTTTCCTTGCTGGCTCTTTGGGCATTGACCCATCTCCAGCCATAGGCCATTTTTGTGCCTGTCTCGACGCCAAGTGGGAAAGGGTGGCTTTGATGCTGAAGGCAGCAGGAGAGCCCACAGCCCCCAGGTCTGTGGGACAACGCAAGTGGTTCCCAAAGAGCTTTAGAACAAGGCATAGTTTTCCCTGCTGGCTCTTTGGGCATGGGACCCATCTCAAGCCCTATGGCCATTTTTGTGCCTGGCGCGGCGCCAAGTGGGAAAGGGTGGTGTCGAGTCTGAAGGCAGCAGGAAAGCCCGCAGCCCCCAGGTCTGTGGGGCTACGCAAGCGGTTCCCAAAGAGTTTTACAACAAGGCATAGTTTTCCCTGCTGGCTCTTTGGGGGGGAGACCCATCTCCAGCCATAGGCCATTTTTGTGCCTAGCGCGGCGCCAAGTGGGAAAGGGTGTTGTCGAGGCTGAAGGCAGCAGGAAAGCCTGCAGCCCCCAGGTCTGTGGGGCTACGCAAGCGGTTCCCAAAGAGCTTTAGAACAAGGCATAGTTTTCCCTGCTGGCTCTTTGGGCGGGGGACTCATCTCCAGCCATAGGCCATTTTTGTGCCTAGCGCCGCTCCAAGTGGGAAAGGGTGGTTTGAGGCTGAAGGCAGCAGGAAAGCCTGCAGCCCCCAGGTCTGTGGGGCTACGCAAGCGGTTCCCAAAGAGCTTTAGAACAAGGCATAGTTTTCCCTGCTGGCTCTTTGGGCGGGGGACCCATCTCCAGCCGTATGGCCATTTTTGTGCCTGGCCAGGTGCCCAGAGGGAAATGGTGGTTTTCGAGGCTGAAGGCAGCAGGAAAGCCTGCAGCCCCCAGGTCTGTGGGGCTACGCAAGCGGTTCCCAAAGAGCTTTAGAACAAGGCATAGTTTTCCCTGCTGGCTCTTTGGGCGGGTGACCCATCTCCAGCCGTATGGCCATTTTTGAGCCTGGCCAGGTGCCCAGAGGGAAATGGTGGTTTTCGAGGCTGAAGGCAGCAGGAAAGCCTGCAGCCCCCAGGTCTGTGAGGCTACGCAAGCAGTTCCCAGAGAGCTTTAGAACAAGGCATAGTTTTCCCCGCTGGTTCTTAGGGCAGGGGACCCATCTCCAGCCGTATGGCCATTTTGGTGCCTGGCGCGGCACCAAGTGGGAAAAGGTGGTTTTGAGGCTGAAGGCAGCAGGAAAGCCTGCAGCCCCCAGGTCTGTGGGCTACGCAAGTGGTTCCCAAAGAGCTTTAGAACAAGGCATAGTTTTCCATGCTGGCTCTTTGGGCAGGGGACCCATCTCCAGCCGTATGGCCATTTTTGTGCCTGGCGCAGCGCCAAGTGGGAAAGGGTGGTGTCGAGGCTGAAGGCAGCAGCAAAGCCCGCAGCCCCCACGTCTGTGGGGCTACGCAAGCGGTTCCCAAAGAGCTTTAGAACAAGGCATAGTTTTCCCTGCTGGCTCTTTGGGCATGGGACCCATCTCCAGCCGTACGGCCATTTTTGTGCCTGGCCCGGCGCCAAGTGGGAAAGGGTGTTGTCGAGGCTGAAGGCAGCAGGAAAGCCTGCAGCCCCCAGGTGTGTGGGGCTACGCAAGCAGTTCCCAAAGAGCTTTCGAACAAGGCATAGTTTTCCCTGCTGGCTCTTTGGGCGGGGGACTCATCTCCAGCCGTATGGCCATTTTTGAGCCTGGCGCGGCGCCAAGTGGGAAAGGGTGGTTTTGAGGCTGAAGGCAGCAGCAAAGCCTGCAGCCCCCAGGTCTGTGGGGCTACGCAAGTGGTTCCCAAAGAGCTTTAGAACAAGGCATAGTTTTCCCTGCTGGCTTAGGGCAGGGGACCATCTCCAGCCATATTGCCATTTTTGTGCCTGGCCCGGCGCCAAGTGGGAAAGGGTGGTGTCGAGGCTGAAGGCAGCAGGAAAGCCTGCAGCCCCCAGGTCTGTGGGGCTACGCAAGCGGTTCCCAAAGGGCTTTAGAACTAGGCATAGTTTTCCCTGCTGGCTCTTTGGGCGGGGGACCCATCTCCAGCCGTACGGCCATTTTTGTTCCTGGCGCGGCGCCAAGTGGGAAAGGGTGGTGTCGAGGCTGAAGGCAGCAGCAAAGCCTGCAGTCCCCAGGTCTGTGGGGCTACGCAAGCGGTTCCCAAAGGGCTTTAGAACAAGGCATAGTTTTCCCTGCTGGCTCTTTGGGCAGGGGACCCATCTCGAGCCGTATGGCCATTTTTGTGCCTGGCGCGGCGCCAAGTGGGAAAGGGTGGCTTTGAGGCTGAAGGCAGCAGGAAAGCCTGCAGCCCGCAGGTTTGTGAGGCTACGCATGCGGTTCCCAAAGAGCTTTAGAACAAGGCATAGTTTTCCCCGCTGGTTCTTAGGGCAGGGGACCCATCTGCAGCCGTATGGCCATTTTGGTGCCTGGCGCGGCACCAAGTGGGAAAGGGTGGTTTTGAGGCTGAAGGTAGCAGGAAAGCCTGCAGCCCCCAGGTCTGTGGGGCTACGCAAGCAGTTCCCAAAGAGCTTTAGAACAAGGCATAGTTTTCCCTGCTGGCTCTTTGGGCGGGTGACCCATCTCCAGCCGTATGGCCATTTTTGAGCCTGGCCAGGTGCCCAGAGGGAAATGGTGGTTTTCGAGGCTGAAGGCAGCAGGAAAGCCTGCAGCCCCCAGGTCTGTGGGGCTACGCAAGCGGTTCCCAAAGGGCTTTAGAACAAGGCATAGTTTTCCCTGCTGGCTTAGGGCAGGGGACCATCTCCAGCCATATGGCCATTTTTGTGCCTGGCGTGACTCCTAGTGGGAAAGGGTGTTGTTGAGGCTGAAGGCAGCAGGAAAGCCTGCAGCCCCCAGGTCTGTGGGGCTACGCAAGCGGTTCCCAAAGAGCTTTAGAACAAGGCATAATTTTCCTTGCTGGCTCTTTGGGCATTGGACCCATCTCCAGCCATAGGCCATTTTTGTGCCTGTCTCGACGCCAAGTGGGAAAGGGTGGCTTTGATGCTGAAGGCAGCAGGAGAGCCCACAGCCCCCAGGTCTGTGGGACAACGCAAGTGGTTCCCCAAGAGCTTTAGAACAAGGCATAGTTTTCCCTGCTGGCTCTTTGGGCGGGGGACCCATCTCCAGCCATATGGCCATTTTTGTGCCTGGCGCGGCGCCAAGTGGGAAAGGGTGGCTTTGAGGCTGAAGGCAGCAGGAAAGCCTGCAGCCCCCAGGTCGGTGGGGCTACGCAAGCGGTTCCCAAAGAGCTTTAGAACAAGGCATAGTTTTCCCTGATGGCTCTTTGGGCATG
>NW_026529569.1:0-104411 GCF_028500815.1 Rissa tridactyla
CACCGGCGCCCACGTGGCGCCGCCATACCAGCCTGCGAAGCATTTTCCAGTAGGGCCGCGGCTCTGGCGACAGCTCCCACGCCCGAAGAGCCAGGAGGGAAAGCCGTGCCTCGTTGGAAAGCTCTTTGGCAGCCGCTCGCGTGGCCCCACAAGCCCGTGGGGCGGCAGGCTTTCCAGCGGCCATCAGCCTCGGCGACACCAGCGCCCACGTGGCGCCGCCGCGCCAGCCTGCAAAGCATTTTCCGGTAGGGCCGCGGCTCTGGCGACAGCTCCCACGCCCGAAGAGCCAGAAGGGAAAGCCGTGCCTCGTTGGAAAGCTCTTTGGCAGCCGCTCGCGTGGCCCCACAGCCCGTGGGGCTGCGGGCTTTCCGGCGGCCGTCAGCCTCAGCGACACCGGCGCCCACGTGGCGCCGCCGCGCCAGCCTGCGAAGCATTTTCTGGTAGGGCCGTGGCTCTGGCGACAGCCCCACGCCCGAAGAGCCAGGAGGGAAAGCCGTGCCTCGTTGGAAAGCTCTTTGGCAGCCGCTCGCGTGGCCCCACAGCCTGTGGGGCTGCGGGCTTTCGGCGGACGTCAGCCTCGGCGACACCTGCGACCACGTGGCGCGTAACGCCAGCCTGCGAAGCATTTTCCGGTAGGGCCGCAGCTCTGGCGACAGCTCCCACGCCCGAAGAGCCAGGAGGGAAAGCCGTGCCTCGTTGGAAAGCTCTTTGGCAGCCGCTCGCGTGGCCCCACAGCCCGTGGGGCTGCGGGCTTTCCGGCGGCCGTCAGCCTTGGCGACACCGGCGCCCACGTGGCTCCGCCGCGCCAGCCTGCGAAGCATTTTCCGGTAGGGCCGCAGCTCTGGCGACAGCTCCCACGCCCGAAGAGCCAGGAGGGAAAGCCGTGCCTCCTTGGAAAGCTCTTTGCAGCCGCTCGCGTGGTCCCACAGCCGTGGGGCTGCGGGCTTTCTGGCGGCCGTCAGCCTCGGCGACACCTGCGCCCACGTGGCGCCACCACGCCAGCCTTTGACGCATTTTCCGGTAGGGCCGCGGCTCTGGCGACAGCTCCCACGCCCGAAGAGCCAGGAGGGAAAGCCGTGCCTCGTTGGAAAGCTCTTTGGCAGCCGCTGGCGTGGCCCCATAGCCCGTGGGGCTGCGGGCTTTCCGGCGGTCGTCAGCCTCGGCGACACCAGCGCCCACGTGGCTCCGCCGCGCCAGCCTTCGAAGCATTTTCGGTAGGGCCGTGGCTCTGGCGACAGCTCCCACGCCCAAAGAGCCAGGAGGGAAAGCCGTGCCTCGTTGGAAAGCTCTTTGGCAGCCGCTCGCGTGGCCCCCACAGCCCGTGGGGCTGCGGGCTTTCCGGCGGCCGTCAGCCTCGGCGACACCTGCGACCACGTGGCGCCGTAACGCCAGCCTGCGAAGCATTTTCCGGTAGGGCCGCGGCTCTGGCGACAGCTCCCACGCCCGAAGAGCCAGGAGGGAAAGCCGTGCCTCCTTGGAAAGCTCTTTGGCAGCCGCTCGCGTGGCCCACAGCCCGTGGGGCTGCGGGCTTTCCGGCGGCCGTCAGCCTCGACGACACCGGCGCCCACGTGGCGCCACCACGCCAGCCTGCGAAGCATTTTCCGGTAGGGCCGCGGCTCTGGCGACAGCCCCCACGCCCGAAGAGCCAGGAGGGAAAGCCGTGCCTCGTTGGAAAACACTTTGGCAGCCGCTCGCGTGGCCCCACAGCCCGTGGGGCTGCGGGCTTTCCGGCGGCCGTCAGCCTCGGCGACACCGGCGCCCACGTGGCGCCCCCATACCAGCCTGCGAAGCATTTTCCAGTAGGGCCGCGGCTCTGGCGACAGCTCCCATGCCCGAAGAGCCAGGAGGGAAAGCCGTGCCTCGTTGGAAAGCTCTTTGGCAGCCGCTCGCGTGGCCCCACAGCCCGTGGGGCTGCGGGCTTTCCGGCGGCCGTCAGCCTCGGCGACACCTGCGCCCACGTGGCGCCGCCGCGCCAGCCTGCGAAGCATTTTCCGGTAGGTCCGCGGCTCTGGCGACAGCTCCCACGCCCGAAGAGCCAGAAGGGAAAGCCGTGCCTCGTTGGAAAGCTCTTTGGCAGCCGCTCGCGTGGCCCCACAGCCCGTGGGGCTGCGGGCTTTCCGGCGGCCGTCAGCCTTGGCGACACCGGCGCCCACGTGGCTCCGCCGCGCCAGCCTGCGAAGCATTTTCCGGTAGGGCCGCAGCTCTGGCGACAGCTCCCACGCCCGATGAGCCAGGAGGGAAAGCCGCGCCTCCTTGGAAAGCTCTTTGGCAGCCGCTCGCGTGGCCCCACAGCCCGTGGGGCTGCGGGCTTTCTGGCGGCCGTCAGCCTCGGCGACACCTGCGCCCACGTGGCGCCACCACGCCACCCTGCGAAGCATTTTCCGGTAGGGCCGCGGCTCTGGCGACAGCTCCCACGCCCGAAGAGCCAGGAGGGAAAGCCGTGCCTCGTTGGAAAGCTCTTTGGCAGCCGCTGGCGTGGCCCCATAGCCCGTGGGCTGCGGGCTTTCCGGCGGCGTCAGCCTCGGCGACACCAGCGCCCACGTGGCTCCGCCGCGCCAGCCTTTCGAAGCATTTTCCGTTAGGGCCGCATCTCTGGCGACAGCTCCACGCCCGAAGAGCCAGGAGGGAAAGCCGTGCCTCGTTGGAAAGCTCTTTGGCAGCCGCTCGCGTGGCCCCACAGCCCGTGGGGCTGCGGATTTCCGGCGGCCGTCAGCCTCGGCGACACCTGCGCCCACGTGGCGCCGCCGCGCCAGCCTGCGAAGCATTTTCCGGTAGGTCCGCGGCTCTGGCGACAGCTCCCACGCCCGAAGAGCCAGAAGGGAAAGCCGTGCCTCGTTGGAAAGCTCTTTGGCAGCCGCTCGCGTGGCCCACAGCCCGTGGGGCTGCGGGCTTTCGGCGGCCGTCAGCCTCGGCGACACCGGCGCCCCACGTGGCGCCGCCGCGCCAGCCTGCGAAGCATTTTCCGGTATGGCCGTGGCTCTGGCGACAGCCCCCACGCCCGAAGAGCCAGGAGGGAAAGCCGTGCCTCCTTGGAAAGCTCTTTGGCAGCCGCTCGCGTGGCCCCACAGCCCGTGGGGCTGTGGGCTTTCCAGCGTCCGTCAGCCTCGGCGACACCTGCGCCCACGTGTCGCCGCCAGGCCAGCCTGCGAAGCATTTTCCGGTAGGGCCGCGGCTCTGGCGACAGCTCCCACGCCGAAGAGCCAGGAGGGAAAGCCGTGCCTCCTTGGAAAGCTCTTTGGCAGCCGCTCGCGTGGCCCCACAGCCTGTGGGGCTGCGGGCTTTCCGGCGGCCGTCAGCCTCGGCGACACCTGCGCCCACGTGGCGCCGCCAGGCCAGCCTGCGAAGCATTTTCTGGTAGGGCCGTGGCTCTGGCGACAGCCCCCACGCCCGAAGAGCCAGGAGGGAAAGCCGTGCCTCGTTGGAAAGCTCTTTGGCAGGCGCTCGCGTGGCCCCACAGCCTGTGGGGCTGCGGGCTTTCAGCGTCCGTCAGCCTCGGCGACACCTGCGACCACGTGTCGCCGCCGCGCCAGCCTGCGAAGCATTTTCCGGTAGGGCCGCGGCTCTGGCGACAGCTCCCACGCCCGAAGAGCCAGGAGGGAAAGCCATGCCTCGTTGGAAAGCTCTTTGGCAGCCGCTCGCGTGGCCCCACAGCCCGTGGGGCTGCGGGCTTTCCGGCGGCCGTCAGCCTCGGCGACACCGGCGCCCACGTGGCGCCGCCATACCAGCCTGCGAAGCATTTTCCAGTAGGGCCGCGGCTCTGGGGACAGCTCCCACGCCGAAGAGCCAGGAGGGAAAGCCGTGCCTCGTTGGAAAGCTCTTTGGCAGCCGCTCGCGTGGCCCCACAGCCCGTGGGGCGGCAGGCTTTCCAGCGGACATCAGCCTCGGCGACACCAGCGCCCACGTGGCGCCGCCGCGCCAGCCTGCGAAGCATTTTCTGGTAGGGCCGTGGCTCTGGCGACAGCCCCCACGCCCGAAGAGCCAGGAGGGAAAGCCGTGCCTCGTTGGAAAGCTCTTTGGCAGGCGCTCGCGTGGCCCCACAGCCTGTGGGGCTGCGGGCTTTCCAGCGTCCGTCAGCCTCGGCGACACCTGCGACCACGTGTCGCCGCCGCGCCAGCCTGCGAAGCATTTTCCGGTAGGGCCGCGGCTCTGGCGACAGCTCCCACGCCCGAAGAGCCAGGAGGGAAAGCCATGCCTCGTTGGAAAGCTCTTTGGCAGCCGCTCGCGTGGCCCCACAGCCCGTGGGGCTGCGGGCTTTCCGGCGGCCGTCAGCCTCAGCGACACCGGCGCCCACGTGGCGCCCCCGCGCCAGCCTGCAAAGCATTTTCCGGTAGGGCCGCGGCTCTGGCGACAGCTCCCACGCCCGAAGAGCCAGGAGGGAAAGCCGTGCCTCGTTGGAAAGCTCTTTGGCAGCCGCTCGCGTGGCCCCACAGCCCGTGGGGCTGCGGGCTTTCCGGCGGCCATCAGCCTCGGCGACACTGGCGCCCACGTGGCTCCCCCGCGCCAGCCTGCGAAGCATTTTTAGATAGGGCCGCAGCTCTGGCGACAGCTCCCATGCCCGAAGAGCCAGGAGGGAAAGCCGTGCCTCCTTGCAAAGCTCTTTGGCAGCCGCTCGCGTGGCCCCACAGCCCGTGGGGCTGCAGGCTTTCCGGCGGCCGTCAGTCTCGGCGACACCAGCGCCCACGTGGCACCGCCACACCAGCCTGCAAAGCATTTTCCGGTAGGGCCGCGGCTCTGGCGACAGCTCCCACGCCCGAAGAGCCAGGAGGGAAAGCCGTGCCTCATTGGAAAGCTCTTTGGCAGCCGCTCGCGTGGCCCCACAGCCCGTGGGGCTGCGGGCTTTCCGGCGGCCGTCAGCCTCGGCGACACCTGCGACCACGTGTCGCCGCCAGGCCAGGCTGCGAAGCATTTCCGGTAGGGCCGCGGCTCTGGCGACAGCTCCCACGCCCGAAGAGCAAGAGGGAAAGCCGTGCCTCGTTGGAAAGCTCTTTGCAGCCGCTCGCGTGGCCCCACAGCCCATGGGGCTGTGGGCTTTCCGGCGGCCGTCAGCCTTGGCGACACCGGCGCCCACATGGCCCCCCCCCGCCAGCCTGCGAAGCATTTTCCGGTAGGGCCGCGGCTCTGGCGACAGCTCCCACGCCCGAAGAGCCAGGAGGGAAAGCCGTGCCTCCTTGGAAAGCTCTTTGGCAGCCGCTCGCGTGGCCCCACAGCCCGTGGGGCTGCGGGCTTTCCGGCGTCCGTTAGCCTCGGCGACACCGGCGCCCACGTGGCGCCACCATGCCAGCCTGCGAAGCATTTTCCGGTAGGGGCCGCGGCTCTGGCGACAGCTCCCACGCCCGAAGAGCCAGGAGGGAAAGCCGTGCCTTGTTGGAAAGCTCTTTGGCAGCCGCTCGCGTGGCCCCACAGCCCGTGGGGCTGCGGGCTTTCCGGCGGGCCGTCAGCCTCGGCGACACCGGCGCCCACGTGGCGCCGCCAGGCAGCCTGCGAAGCATTTTCCGGTAGGGCCGCGGCTCTGGCGACAGCTCCCACGCCCGAAGAGCCAGGAGGTAAAGCCATGCCTCGTTGGAAAGCTCTTTGGCAGCCGCTCGCGTGGCCCCACAGCCCGTGGGGCTGCGGGCTTTCCGGCGGCCGTCAGCCTCAGCGACACCGGCGCCCACGTGGCGCCCCCGCGCCAGCCTGCAAAGCATTTTCCGGTAGGGCCGCGGCTCTGGCGACAGCTCCCACGCCCGAAGAGCCAGGAGGGAAAGCCGTGCCTCGTTGGAAAGCTCTTTGGCAGCCGCTCGCGTGGCCCACAGCCCGTGGGGCTGCGGGCTTTCCGGCGGCCATCAGCCTCGGCGACACTGGCGCCCACGTGGCGCCCCCGCGCCAGCCTGCGAAGCATTTTCCGATAGGGCCGCAGCTCTGGCGACAGCTCCCACGCCCGAAGAGCCAGGAGGGAAAGCCGTGCCTCGTTGGAAAGCTCTTTGGCAGCTGCTCGCGTGGCCCCACAGCCCGTGGGGCTGCGGGCTTTCCTGCGGCCGTCAGTCTAGGCGACACCGGCGCCCACGTGGCACCGCCACACCAGCCTGCGAAGCATTTTCCGGTAGGGCCGCGGCTCTGGCGACAGCTCCCACGCCCGAAGAGCCAGGAGGGAAAGCCGTGCCTCATTGGAAAGATCTTTGGCAGCCGCTCGCGTGGCCCCACAGCCCGTGGGGCTTCGGGCTTTCCGGCAGCCGTCAGTCTCGGCGACACCGGCGCCCACGTGGCACCGCCACACCAGCCTGCGAAGCATTTTCCGGTAGGGCCGCGGCTCTGGCGACAGCTCCCACGCCCGAAGAGCCAGGAGGGAAAGCCGTGCCTCGTTGGAAAGCTCTTTGGCAGCCGCTCGCGTGGCCCCACAGCCCGTCGGGCTGCGGGCTTTCCAGCGGCCGTCAGCCTCGGCGACACCGGCGCCCACGTGGCGCCCCCGCGCCAGCCTGCAAAGCATTTTCCGGTAGGGCCGCGGCTCTGGCGACAGCTCCCACACCCGAAGAGCCAGGAGGGAAAGCCGTGCCTAGTTGGAAAGCTCTTTGGCAGCCGCTCGCGTGGCCCCACAGCCCGTGGGGCTGCGGGCTTTCCGGCGGCCGTCAGCCTCGGCGACACCGGCGCCCACGTGGCGCCCCCGCGCCAGCCTGCGAAGCATTTTCCGGTAGGGCTGCGGCTCTGGCGACAGCTCCCACGCCCGAAGAGCCAGGAGGGAAAGCCATGCCTCCTTGGAAACCTCTTTGGCAGCCGCTCGCGTGGCACCACAGCCCGTGGGGCTGCGGGCTTTCCAGCGGCCGTCAGCCTCGGCGACACCGGCGCCCACGTGGCGCCCCCGCGCCAGCCTGCAAAGCATTTTCCGGTAGGGCCGCGGCTCTGGCGACAGCTCCCACGCCGAAGAGACAGGAGGGGAAGCCGTGCCTCGTTGGAAAGCTCTTTGGCAGCCGCTCGCGTGGCCCCACAGCCCGTGGGGCTGCGGGCTTTCCGGCGGCCGTCAGCCTCGGCGACACCTGCGACCACGTGGCGCCGTAACGCCAGCCTACGAAGCATTTTCCGGTAGGGCCGCGGCTCTGGCGACACCTCCCACGCCCGAAGAGCTAGGAGGGAAAGCCGTGCCTCGTTGGAAACCTCTTTGGCAGCCGCTCGCGTGGCCCCACAGCCCGTGGGGCTGCGGGCTTTCCGGCGGCCATCAGCCTCGGCGACACCGGCGCCCACGTGGCGCCGCCATACCAGCCTGCGAAGCATTTTCCAGTAGGGCCGCGGCTCTGGCGACAGCTCCCACGCCCGAAGAGCCAGGAGGGAAAGCCGTGCCTCGTTGGAAAGCTCTTTGGCAGCCGATCGCGTGGCCCCACAGCCCGTGGGGCGGCAGGCTTTCCAGCGGCCATCAGCCTCGGCGACACCAGCGCCCACGTGGCGCCGCCGCGCCAGCCTGCAAAGCATTTTCCGGTAGGGCCGCGGCTCTGGCGACAGCTCCCACGCCCGAAGAGCCAGAAGGGAAAGCCGTGCCTCGTTGGAAAGCTCTTTGGCAGCCGCTCGCGTGGCCCCACAGCCCGTGGGGCTGCGGGCTTTCCGGCGGCCGTCAGCCTCGGCGACACCGGCGCCCACGTGGCGCCGCCGCGCCAGCCTGCGAAGCATTTTCTGGTAGGGCCGTGGCTCTGGCGACAGCCCCCACGCCCGAAGAGCCAGGAGGGAAAGCCGTGCCTCGTTGGAAAGCTCTTTGGCAGCCGCTCGCGTGGCCCCACAGCCTGTGGGGCTGCGGCTTTCCGGCGGACGTCAGCCTCGGCGACACCTGCGACCACGTGGCGCCGTAACGCCAGCCTGCGAAGCATTTTCCGGTAGGGCCGCAGCTCTGGCGACAGCTCCCACGCCCGAAGAGCCAGGAGGGAAAGCCGTGCCTCGTTGGAAAGCTCTTTGGCAGCCGCTCGCGTGGCCCCACAGCCCGTGGGGCTGCGGGCTTTCCGGCGGCCGTCAGCCTTGGCGACACCGGCGCCCACGTGGCTCCGCCGCGCCAGCCTGCGAAGCATTTTCCGGTAGGGCCGCAGCTCTGGCGACAGCTCCCACGCCCGAAGAGCCAGGAGGGAAAGCCGTGCCTCCTTGGAAAGCTCTTTGGCAGCCGCTCGCGTGGTCCCACAGCCCGTGGGGCTGCGGGCTTTCTGGCGGCCGTCAGCCTCGGCGACACCTGCGCCCACGTGGCGCCACCACGCCAGCCTTTGACGCATTTTCCGGTAGGGCCGCGGCTCTGGCGACAGCTCCCACGCCCGAAGAGCCAGGAGGGAAAGCCGTGCCTCGTTGGAAAGCTCTTTGGCAGCCGCTGGCGTGGCCCCATAGCCCGTGGGGCTGCGGGCTTTCCGGCGGTCGTCAGCCTCGGCGACACCAGCGCCCACGTGGCTCCGCCGCGCCAGCCTTCGAAGCATTTTCCGGTAGGGCCGTGGCTCTGGCGACAGCTCCCACGCCCAAAGAGCCAGGAGGGAAAGCCGTGCCTCGTTGGAAAGCTCTTTGGCAGCCGCTCGCGTGGCCCCACAGCCCGTGGGGCTGCGGGCTTTCCGGCGGCCGTCAGCCTCGGCGACACCTGCGACCACGTGGCGCCGTAACGCCAGCCTGCGAAGCATTTTCCGGTAGGGCCGCGGCTCTGGCGACAGCTCCCACGCCCGAAGAGCCAGGAGGGAAAGCCGTGCCTCCTTGGAAAGCTCTTTGGCAGCCGCTCGCGTGGCCCCACAGCCCGTGGGGCTGCGGGCTTTCCGGCGGCCGTCAGCCTCGACGACACCGGCGCCCACGTGGCGCCACCACGCCAGCCTGCGAAGCATTTTCCGGTAGGGCCGCGGCTCTGGCGACAGCCCCCACGCCCGAAGAGCCAGGAGGGAAAGCCGTGCCTCGTTGGAAAACACTTTGGCAGCCGCTCGCGTGGCCCCACAGCCCGTGGGGCTGCGGGCTTTCCGGCGGCCGTCAGCCTCGGCGACACCGGCGCCCACGTGGCGCCCCCATACCAGCCTGCGAAGCATTTTCCAGTAGGGCCGCGGCTCTGGCGACAGCTCCCATGCCCGAAGAGCCAGGAGGGAAAGCCGTGCCTCGTTGGAAAGCTCTTTGGCAGCCGCTCGCGTGGCCCCACAGCCCGTGGGGCTGCGGGCTTTCCGGCGGCCGTCAGCCTCGGCGACACCTGCGCCCACGTGGCGCCGCCGCGCCAGCCTGCGAAGCATTTTCCGGTAGGTCCGCGGCTCTGGCGACAGCTCCCACGCCCGAAGAGCCAGAAGGGAAAGCCGTGCCTCGTTGGAAAGCTCTTTGGCAGCCGCTCGCGTGGCCCCACAGCCCGTGGGGCTGCGGGCTTTCCGGCGGCCGTCAGCCTTGGCGACACCGGCGCCCACGTGGCTCCGCCGCGCCAGCCTGCGAAGCATTTTCCGGTAGGGCCGCAGCTCTGGCGACAGCTCTCACGCCCGATGAGCCAGGAGGGAAAGCCGTGCCTCCTTGGAAAGCTCTTTGGCAGCCGCTCGCGTGGCCCCACAGCCCGTGGGCTGCGGGCTTTCTGGCGGCCGTCAGCCTCGGCGACACCTGCGCCCACGTGGCGCCACCACGCCACCCTGCGAAGCATTTTCCGGTAGGGCCGCGGCTCTGGCGACAGCTCCCACGCCCGAAGAGCCAGGAGGGAAAGCCGTGCCTCGTTGGAAAGCTCTTTGGCAGCCGCTGGCGTGGCCCCATAGCCCGTGGGGCTGCGGGCTTTCGGCGGCCGTCAGCCTCGGCGACACCAGCGCCCACGTGGCTCCGCCGCGCCAGCCTTCGAAGCATTTTCCGTTAGGGCCGCATCTCTGGCGACAGCTCCCACGCCCGAAGAGCCAGGAGGGAAAGCCGTGCCTCGTTGGAAAGCTCTTTGGCAGCCGCTCGCGTGGCCCCACAGCCCGTGGGGCTGCGGGATTTCCGGCGGCCGTCAGCCTCGGCGACACCTGCGCCCACGTGGCGCCGCCGCGCCAGCCTGCGAAGCATTTTCCGGTAGGTCCGCGGCTCTGGCGACAGCTCCCACGCCCGAAGAGCCAGAAGGGAAAGCCGTGCCTCGTTGGAAAGCTCTTTGGCAGCCGCTCGCGTGGCCCCACAGCCCGTGGGGCTGCGGGCTTTCCGGCGGCCGTCAGCCTCGGCGACACCGGCGCCCACGTGGCGCCGCCGCGCCAGCCTGCGAAGCATTTTCCGGTATGGCCGTGGCTCTGGCGACAGCCCCCACGCCCGAAGAGCCAGGAGGGAAAGCCGTGCCTCCTTGGAAAGCTCTTTGGCAGCCGCTCGCGTGGCCCCACAGCCCGTGGGGCTGTGGGCTTTCCAGCGTCCGTCAGCCTCGGCGACACCTGCGCCCACGTGTCGCCGCCAGGCCAGCCTGCGAAGCATTTTCCGGTAGGGCCGCGGCTCTGGCGACAGCTCCCACGCCGAAGAGCCAGGAGGGAAAGCCGTGCCTCGTTGGAAAGCTCTTTGGCAGCCGCTCGCATGGCCCCACAGCCCGTCGGGCTGCGGGCTTTCCGGCGGCCGTCAGCCTCGGCGACACCAGCGCCCACGTAGCGCCGCCGCACCAGCCTGCGAAGCATTTTCCATTAGGTCTGCGGCTCTACGACAGCTCCCCACGCCCGAAGAGTAAGCAGGGAAAGCCGTGCGTCCTTGGAAAGCTCTTTGGCAGCCGCTCGCGTGGCCCCACAGCCCGTGGGGCTGCGGGCTTTCCGGTGGCCGTCAGCCTCGGCGACACCGGCGCCCACGTGGCGCCTCCACGCCAGCCTGCGAAGCATTTTCTGGTAGGGCTGCGGCTCTGGCGACAGCTCCCACGCCGAAGAGCCAGGAGGGAAAACCGTGCCTCGTTGGAAAGCTCTTTGGCAGCCGCTCGCGTGGCCCCACAGCCCGTGGGGCTGCGGGCTTTCCGGCGGCCGTCAGCCTCGGCGACACCTGCGACCACGTGGCACCGACGCGCCAGCCTGCGAAGCATTTTCCGGTAGGGCTGCTGTTCTGGCGACAGCTCCCACGCCCGAAGAGCCAGGAGGAAAGCCGTGCCTCATTGGAAATCTCTTTGGCAGCCGCTCGCGTAGCCCCACAGCCCGTGGGGCTGTGGGCTTTCCGGCGTCCGTCAGCCTCGGCGACACCGGCACCCACGTGGCGCCGCCGCGCCAGCCTGCGAAGCATTTTCCGGTAGGGCCGCGGCTCTGGCGACAGCTCCCACGCCCGAAGAGCCAGGAGGGAAAGCCGTGCCTCGTCGGAAACCTCTTTGGCAGCCGCTCGCGTGGCCCCACAGCCCGTGGGGCTGCGGGCTTTCCAGCGTCCGTCAGCCTCGGCGACACCTGCGACCACGTGTCGCCGCCAGGCCAGCCTGCGAAGCATTTTCCGGTAGGGCCGCGGCTCTGGCGACAGCTCCGACGCCCGAAGAGCCAAGAGGGAAAGCCGTGCCTCCTTGGAAAGCTCTTTGGCAGCCGCTCGCGTGGCCCCACAGCCCATGGGGCTGCGGGCTTTCCGGCGGACGTCAGCCTTGGCGACACCGGCGCCCACATGGCCCCCCCCCGCCAGCCTGCGAAGCATTTTCCGGTAGGGCCGCGGCTCTGGCGACAGCTCCCACGCCCGAAGAGCCAGGAGGGAAAGCCGTGCCTCCTTGGAAAGCTCTTTGGCAGCCGCTCGCGTGGCCCCACAGCCCGTGGGGCTGCGGGCTTTCCGGCGTCCGTCAGCCTCGGCGACACCGGCGCCCACGTGGCGCCACCACGCCAGCCTGCGAAGCATTTTCCGGTAGGGCCGCGTCTCTGGCGACAGCTCCCACGCCCGAAGAGCCAGGAGGGAAAGCCGTGCCTCGCTGGAAAGCTCTTTGGCAGCCGCTCGCGTGGCCCCACAGCCCGTGGGGCTGCGGGCTTTCCGGCGGCCGTCAGTCTCGGCGACACCGGCGCCCACGTGGCGCCGCCGCACCAGCCTGCGAAGCATTTTCCAGTAGGGCCGCGGCTCTGGCGACAGCTCCCATGCCCGAAGAGCCACGAGGGAAAGACGTGCCTCCTTGGAAAACTCTTTGGAAGCTGCTCGCGTGGCCCCACAGCCCGTGGGGCTGCGGGCTTTCCAGCGGCCGTCAGCCTCGGCGACACCAGCGCCCACGTAGCGCCGCCGCGCCAGCCTGCGAAGCATTTTCCGGTAGGGCTGCTGCTCTGGCAACAGCTCCCACGCCCGAAGAGCCAGGAGGGAAAGCCGTGCCTCGTTGGAAAGCTCTTTGGCACCCGCTCGCATGGCCCCAGAGCAAGTGGGGCTGCGGGCTTTCCGGCGGCCGTCAGCCTCGGCGACACCTGTGACCCCGTGGTGCCCACGCACCAGCCTGCGAAGCATTTTCCGGTAGGGCCGCGGCTCTGGCGACAGCTCCCATGCCCGAAGAGCCAGGAGGGAAAGCCGTGCCTCCTTGGAAAGCTCTTTGGCAGCCGCTCGCGTGACCCCACAGCCCGTGGGGCTGCGGGCTTTCCGGCGGCCGTCGGCCTCGACGCCGCCGGCGCCCACATGGCGCCGCCGCGCCAGCCTGCAAAGCATTTTCCGGTAGTGCCGCGGCTCTGGCGACAGCTCCCACGCCGAAGAGCCAGCAGGGAAAGCCGTGCCTCGTTGGAAAGCTCTTTGGCAGCCGCTCGCGTGGCCCCACAGCCCCTGGGGCTGCGGGCTTTCCAGCGGCCGTCAGCCTCGGCGACACCGGTGCCCACGTGGCGCCGCCGCGCCAGCCTGCGAAGCATTTTCCGGTAGGGCCGCGGCTCTGGCGACAGCTCCCACGCCCGAAGAGCCAGGAGGGAAAGTCGTGCCTCGTTGGAAAGCTCTTTGGCAGCCGCTCGCAGGGCCCCACAGCCCGTGGGGCTGCGGGCTTTCCGGCGGCCGTCAGCCTCGGCGACACCGGCGCCCACGTGTCGCCGCCGTGCCAGCCTGCGAAGCATTTTCCGGTAGGGCTGCGACTCTGGCTACAGCTCCCACGCCCGAAGAGCCAGGCGGGAAAGCCGTGCCTCGTTGGAAAGCTCTTTGGAAGCCGCTCGCGTGGCCCCACAGCCCGTGGGGCTGTGGCTTTCCGGCGGCCGTCAGCCTCGGCGACACCGGCGTCCATGTGGCGCGGCCACGCCAGCCTGCGAAGCATTTTCCGGTAGGGCCGCGGCTCTGGCGACAGCTCCCACGCCCGAAGAGCCAGGAGGGAAAGCCGTGCCTCGTTGGAAAGCTCTTTGCAGCCGCTCGCGGGGCCCCACAGCCCGTGGGGCTGCGGGCTTTCCAGCGTCCGTCAGCCTCGGCGACACCTGCGACCACGTGTCGCCACCACGCCAGCCTGCGAAGCATTTTCCGGTAGGGCCACGGCTCTGGCGAGAGCTCCCACGCCCGAAGAGCCAGGAGGGGAAGCCGTGCCTCGTTGGAAAGATCTTTGGCAGCCGCTCACGTGGCCCCACAGCCCGTGGGGCTGCGGGCTTTACGGCGTCCGTCAGCCTCGGCGACACCGGCGCCCACGTGGCGCCGCCGCGCCAGCCTGCGAAGCATTTTCGGTAGGGCCGCGGCTCTGGCGACAGCTCCCACACCCGAAGAGCCAGGAGGGAAAGCCGTGCCTCCTTGCAAAGCTCTTTGGCAGCCGCTCGCGTGGCCCCACAGCAAGTGGGGCTGCGGGCTTTCCGGCGGCCGTCAGCCTCGGCGACACCTATGACCACGTGGCGCACCCGCACCAGCCTGCGAAGCATTTTCCGGTAGGGCCGCGGCTCTGGCGACAGCTCCCACGCCCGAAGAGCCAGGAGGGAAAGCCGTGCCTCATTGGAATGCTCTTTGGCAGCCGCTCGCGTGGCCCCACAGCCCGTGGGGCTGCGGGCTTTCCGGTGGCCGTCAGCCTCGACGCCACCGGCGCCCACATGGCGCCGCCGCGCCAGCCTGCGAAGCATTTTCTGGTAGGGCCGCGGCTCTGTCGACAGCTCCCACGCCCGAAGAGCCAGGAGGGACAGCCGTGCCTCGTTGGAAAGCTCTTTGGCAGCCGCTCGCGTGGCCCCACAGCCCGTGGGGCTGCAGGCTTTCCGGCGTCCGTCAGCCTCGGCGACACCTGCGACCAAGTGTCGCCGCCACGCCAGCCTGCGAAGCATTTTCCGGTAGGGCCGCGGCTCTGGCGACAGCTCCCACGCCCGAAGAGCCAGGTGGGAAAGCCGTGCCTCCTTGGAAAGCTCTTTGGCAGCCGCTCGCGTGGCCCCAGAGCCCCTGGGGCTGCGGGCTTTCCAGCGGCCGTCAGCCTCGGCGACACCGGTGCCCACGTGGCGCCGCCGCGCCAGCCTGCGAAGCATTTTCCGGTAGGGCCGCGGCTCTGGCGACGGCTCCCACGCCCGAAGAGCCAGGAGGGAAAGTCATGCCTCGTTGGAAAGCTCTTTGGCAGCCGCTCGCGTGGCCCCACAGCCCGTGGGGCTGCGGGCTTTCCGGCGGCCGTCAGCTTCGGCGACACCGGCGCCCACGTGGCGCCGCCACGCCAGCCTGCGAAGCATTTTCCGGTAGGGCCGCGGCTCTGGCGACAGCTCCCACGCCCGAAGAGCCAGGAGGGAAAGCCGTGCCTCGTTGGAAAGCTCTTTGGCAGCCGCTCGCGTGGCCCCACAGCCCGTGGGGCTGCGGGCTTTCCGGCGGCCATCAGCCTCGGCGACACCGGCGCCCACGTGGCGCCGCCGCGCCAGCCTGCGAAGCATTTTCCGGTAGGGCCGCGGCTCTGGCAACAGCTCCCACACCCGAAGAGCCAGGAGGGAAAGCCGTGCCTCGTTGGAAAGCTCTTTGGCAGCCGCTCGCGTGGCCCCACAGCCCGTGGGGCTGCGGGCTTTCCGGCGGCCGTCAGCCTCGGCGACAACTGCGACCACGTGGCGCCGCCGCGCCAGCCTGCGAAGCATTTTCCGGTAGGGCCGCGGCTCTGGCGAGAGCTCCCACGCCCGAAGAGCCAGGAGGGGAAGCCGTGCCTCGTTGGAAAGATCTTTGGCAGCCGCTCACGTGGCCCCACAGCCCGTGGGGCTGCGGGCTTTACGGCGGACGTCAGCCTCGGCGACACCGGCGCCCACGTGGCGCCGCCGCGCCAGCCTGCAAAGCATTTTTGGTAGGGCCGCGGCTCTGGCGACAGCTCCCACGCCCGAAGAGCCAGGAGGGGAAGCCGTGCCTCGTTGGAAAGATCTTTGGCAGCCGCTCACGTGGCCCCACAGCCCGTGGGGCTGCGGGCTTTACGGCGTCCGTCAGCCTCGGCGACACCGGCGCCCACGTGGCGCCGCCGCGCCAGCCTGCAAACCATTTTCGGTAGGGCCGCGGCTCTGGCGACAGCTCCCACGCCCGAAGAGCCAGGAGGGAAAGCCGTGCCTCGTTGCAAAGCTCTTTGGCAGCCGCTCACGTGGCCCCAGAGCCCCTGGGGCTGCGGGCTTTCCGTCGGCCGTCAGCCTCGGCGACACCGGTGCCCACGTGGCGCCGCCGCGCCAGCCTGCGAAGCATTTTCCGGTAGGGCCGCGGCTCTGGCGACAGCTCCCACGCCCGAAGAGCCAGGAGGGAAAGTCGTGCCTCGTTGGAAAGCTCTTTGGCAACCGCTCGCAGGGCCCCACAGCCCGTGGGGCTGCGGGCTTTCCGGCGGCCGTCAGTCTCGGCGACACCGGCGCCCACGTGGCGCCGCCGCACCAGCCTGCGAAGCATTTTCCAGTAGGGCCGCGGCTCTGGCGACAGCTCCCATGCCCGAAGAGCCACGAGGGAAAGACGTGCCTCCTTGGAAAACTCTTTGGAAGCTGCTCGCGTGGCCCCACAGCCCGTGGGGCTGCGGGCTTTCCGGCGGCCGTCAGCCTCGGCGACACCAGCGCCCACGTAGCGCCGCCGCGCCAGCCTGCGAAGCATTTTCCGGTAGGGCTGCTGCTCTGGCAACAGCTCCCACGCCCGAAGAGCCAGGAGGGAAAGCCGTGCCTCGTTGGAAAGCTCTTTGGCACCCGCTCGCATGGCCCCAGAGCAAGTGGGGCTGCGGGCTTTCCGGCGGCCGTCAGCCTCGGCGACACCTGTGACCACGTGGTGCCCACGCACCAGCCTGCGAAGCATTTTCCGGTAGGGCCGCGGCTCTGGCGACAGCTCCCATGCCCGAAGAGCCAGGAGGGAAAGCCGTGCCTCCTTGGAAAGCTCTTTGGCAGCCGCTCGCGTGACCCCACAGCCCGTGGGGCTGCGGGCTTTCCGGCGGCCGTCGGCCTCGACGCCGCCGGCGCCCACATGGCGCCGCCGCGCCAGCCTGCAAAGCATTTTCCGGTAGTGCCGCGGCTCTGGCGACAGCTCCCACGCCCGAAGAGCCAGCAGGGAAAGCCGTGCCTCGTTGGAAAGCTCTTTGGCAGCCGCTCGCGTGGCCCCACAGCCCCTGGGGCTGCGGGCTTTCCAGCGGCCGTCAGCCTCGGCGACACCGGTGCCCACGTGGCGCCGCCGCGCCAGCCTGCGAAGCATTTTCCGGTAGGGCCGCGGCTCTGGCGACAGCTCCCACGCCCGAAGAGCCAGGAGGGAAAGTCGTGCCTCGTTGGAAAGCTCTTTGGCAGCCGCTCGCAGGGCCCCACAGCCCGTGGGGCTGCGGGCTTTCCGGCGGCCGTCAGCCTCGGCGACACCGGCGCCCACGTGTCGCCGCCGTGCCAGCCTGCGAAGCATTTTCCGGTAGGGCTGCGACTCTGGCTACAGCTCCCACGCCCGAAGAGCCAGGCGGGAAAGCCGTGCCTCGTTGGAAAGCTCTTTGGAAGCCGCTCGCGTGGCCCCACAGCCCGTGGGGCTGTGGGCTTTCCGGCGGCCGTCAGCCTCGGCGACACCGGCGTCCATGTGGCGCGGCCACGCCAGCCTGCGAAGCATTTTCCGGTAGGGCCGCGGCTCTGGCGACAGCTCCCACGCCCGAAGAGCCAGGAGGGAAAGCCGTGCCTCGTTGGAAAGCTCTTTGGCAGCCGCTCGCGGGGCCCCACAGCCCGTGGGGCTGCGGGCTTTCCAGCGTCCGTCAGCCTCGGCGACACCTGCGACCACGTGTCGCCACCACGCCAGCCTGCGAAGCATTTTCCGGTAGGGCCACGGCTCTGGCGAGAGCTCCCACGCCCGAAGAGCCAGGAGGGGAAGCCGTGCCTCGTTGGAAAGATCTTTGGCAGCCGCTCACGTGGCCCCACAGCCCGTGGGGCTGCGGGCTTTACGGCGTCCGTCAGCCTCGGCGACACCGGCGCCCACGTGGCGCCGCCGCGCCAGCCTGCGAAGCATTTTCGGTAGGGCCGCGGCTCTGGCGACAGCTCCCACACCCGAAGAGCCAGGAGGGAAAGCCGTGCCTCCTTGCAAAGCTCTTTGGCAGCCGCTCGCGTGGCCCCACAGCAAGTGGGGCTGCGGGCTTTCCGGCGGCCGTCAGCCTCGGCGACACCTATGACCACGTGGCGCACCCGCACCAGCCTGCGAAGCATTTTCCGGTAGGGCCGCGGCTCTGGCGACAGCTCCCACGCCCGAAGAGCCAGGAGGGAAAGCCGTGCCTCATTGGAATGCTCTTTGGCAGCCGCTCGCGTGGCCCCACAGCCCGTGGGGCTGCGGGCTTTCCGGTGGCCGTCAGCCTCGACGCCACCGGCGCCCACATGGCGCCGCCGCGCCAGCCTGCGAAGCATTTTCTGGTAGGGCCGCGGCTCTGTCGACAGCTCCCACGCCCGAAGAGCCAGGAGGGACAGCCGTGCCTCGTTGGAAAGCTCTTTGGCAGCCGCTCGCGTGGCGCCACAGCCCGTGGGGCTGCAGGCTTTCCGGCGTCCGTCAGCCTCGGCGACACCTGCGACCAAGTGTCGCCGCCACGCCAGCCTGCGAAGCATTTTCCGGTAGGGCCGCGGCTCTGGCGACAGCTCCCACGCCCGAAGAGCCAGGTGGGAAAGCCGTGCCTCCTTGGAAAGCTCTTTGGCAGCCGCTCGCGTGGCCCCAGAGCCCCTGGGGCTGCGGGCTTTCCAGCGGCCGTCAGCCTCGGCGACACCGGTGCCCACGTGGCGCCGCCGCGCCAGCCTGCGAAGCATTTTCCGGTAGGGCCGCGGCTCTGGCGACGGCTCCCACGCCCGAAGAGCCAGGAGGGAAAGTCATGCCTCGTTGGAAAGCTCTTTGGCAGCCGCTCGCGTGGCCCCACAGCCCGTGGGGCTGCGGGCTTTCCGGCGGCCGTCAGCCTCGGCGACACCGGCGCCCACGTGGCGCCGCCACGCCAGCCTGCGAAGCATTTTCCGGTAGGGCCGCGGCTCTGGCGACAGCTCCCACGCCCGAAGAGCCAGGAGGGAAAGCCGTGCCTCGTTGGAAAGCTCTTTGGCAGCCGCTCGCGTGGCCCCACAGCCCGTGGGGCTGCGGGCTTTCCGGCGGCCATCAGCCTCGGCGACACCGGCGCCCACGTGGCGCCGCCGCGCCAGCCTGCGAAGCATTTTCCGGTAGGGCCGCGGCTCTGGCAACAGCTCCCACACCCGAAGAGCCAGGAGGGAAAGCCGTGCCTCGTTGGAAAGCTCTTTGGCAGCCGCTCGCGTGGCCCCACAGCCCGTGGGGCTGCGGGCTTTCCGGCGGCCGTCAGCCTCGGCGACAACTGCGACCACGTGGCGCCGCCGCGCCAGCCTGCGAAGCATTTTCCGGTAGGGCCGCGGCTCTGGCGAGAGCTCCCACGCCCGAAGAGCCAGGAGGGGAAGCCGTGCCTCGTTGGAAAGATCTTTGGCAGCCGCTCACGTGGCCCCACAGCCCGTGGGGCTGCGGGCTTTACGGCGGACGTCAGCCTCGGCGACACCGGCGCCCACGTGGCGCCGCCGCGCCAGCCTGCAAAGCATTTTTGGTAGGGCCGCGGCTCTGGCGACAGCTCCCACGCCCGAAGAGCCAGGAGGGGAAGCCGTGCCTCGTTGGAAAGATCTTTGGCAGCCGCTCACGTGGCCCCACAGCCCGTGGGGCTGCGGGCTTTACGGCGTCCGTCAGCCTCGGCGACACCGGCGCCCACGTGGCGCCGCCGCGCCAGCCTGCAAACCATTTTCGGTAGGGCCGCGGCTCTGGCGACAGCTCCCACGCCCGAAGAGCCAGGAGGGAAAGCCGTGCCTCGTTGCAAAGCTCTTTGGCAGCCGCTCACGTGGCCCCAGAGCCCCTGGGGCTGCGGGCTTTCCGTCGGCCGTCAGCCTCGGCGACACCGGTGCCCACGTGGCGCCGCCGCGCCAGCCTGCGAAGCATTTTCCGGTAGGGCCGCGGCTCTGGCGACAGCTCCCACGCCCGAAGAGCCAGGAGGGAAAGTCGTGCCTCGTTGGAAAGCTCTTTGGCAACCGCTCGCAGGGCCCCACAGCCCGTGGGGCTGCGGGCTTTCCGGCGGCCGTCAGCCTCGGCGACACCGGCGCCCACGTGTCGCCGCCGTGCCAGCCTGTGAAGCATTTTCCGGTAGGGCCGCGGCTCTGGCGACAGCTCCCACGCCCGAAGAGCCAGGAGGGAAAGCCGTGCCTCGTTGTCAAGCTCTTTGGCAGCCGCTCACGTGGTCCCACAGCCCGTGGGGCTGCGGGCTTTCCGGCGGCCGTCAGCCTCGGCGACACCTGCGACCACGTGGCGCCGCCACGCCAGCCTACGAAGCATTTTCCGGTAGGGCCGCGGCTCTGGCGACAGCTCCCACGCCCGAAGAGCCAGGAGGGAAAGCCGTGCCTCGTTGGAAAGCTCTTTGGCAGCCGCTGGCGTGGCCCCACAGCCCGTGGGGCTGCGGGCTTTCCGGCGGCCATCAGCCTCGGCGACACCGGCGCCCACGTGGCGCCGCCGCGCAAGCCTACGAAGCATTTTCCGGTAAGGCCGCGGCTCTGGCAACAGCTCCCACACCCGAAGAGCCAGGAGGGAAAGCCGTGCCTCGTTGGAAAGCTCTTTGGCAGCCGCTCGCGTGGCCCCACAGCCCCTGGGGCTGCGGGCTTTCTGGCGGCCGTCAGCCTCTGCGACACCGGCGCCCATATGATGCCGCCGCGCCAGCCTGCGAAGCATTTTCCGGTAGGGCCGCAGCTCTGGTGAGAGCTCCCACGCCCGAAGAGCCAGGACGGAAAGCCGTGCCTCCTTGGAAAGCTCTTTGGCAGCCCCTAGCGTGGCCCCACAGCCCGTGGGGCTGCGGGCTTTCCGGCGGCCGTCATCCTCGGCGACACCTGCGACCACGTGGCCCCGCCGCGCCAGCCTGCAAAGCATTTTCCGGTAGGGCCGCGGCTCTGGCGACAGCTCCCACGCCCGAAGAGCCAGGAGGGAAAGCCGTGCCTTGTTGGAAAGCTCTTTGGCAGCCGCTGGCGTGGCCCCACAGCCCGTGGGGCTGCGGGCTTTCCGGCGGCCGTCAGCCTCGGCAACACCGGCGCCCACGTGGTGCCGCCACGCCAGCCTCTGAAGCATTTTCTGGTAGGGCCGCGGCTCTGGCGACAGCTCCCACGCCCGAAGAGCCAGGAGGGAAAGCTGTGCCTCGTTGGAAAGCTCTTTGGCAGCCGCTCGCGTGGCCCCACAGCCCGTGGGGCTGCGGGCCTTCTGGCGGCCGTCAGCCTCGGCGACACCGGCGCCCACGTGGCGCCGCCACGCCAGGCTATGAAGCATTTTCCGGTAGGGCCGCGGCTCTGGCGACAGCTCCCACGCCCGAAGATCCAGGAGGGAAAGCCGTGCCTCGTTGGAAAGCTCTTTGGCAGCCGCTCGCGTGGCCCCACAGCCCGTGGGGCTGCGGGCTTTCCGGCGGCCGTCAGCCTCGGCGACACCGGCGCCCACGTGGCACCGCCACACCAGCCTGCGAAGCAATTTCTGGTAGGGCCACGGCTCTGGCGACAGCTCCCACGCCCGAAGAGCCAGGAGGGAAAGCCGTGCCTCGTTGGAAAGCTCTTTGGCAGCCCCTAGCGTGGCCCCACAGCCTGTGGGGCTGCGGGCTTTCCGGCGGCCGTCATCCTCGGCGACACCTGCGACCACGTGGCGCCGCCGCGCCAGCCTGCGAAGCATTTTCCGGTAGGGCCGCAGCTGTTGCGACAGCTCCCACGCCCGAAGAGCCAGGAGGGAAAGCCGTGCCTGCTTGGAAAGCTCTTTGGCAGCCGCTCGCGTGGCCCCACAGCCCGTGGGGCTGCGGGCTTTCCGGCGGCCGTCAGCCTCTGCGAAACCTGCGACCACGTGGAGCCTCCGCGCCAGCCTGCGAAGCATTTTCCGGTAGGGCCACGGCTCTGGCGACAGCTCCCACGCCCGAAGAGCCAAGAGGGAAAGCCGTGCCTCGTTGGAAAGCTCTTTGGCAGCCGCTCGCGTGGCCCCACAGCCCGTGGGGCTGCGGGCTTTCCGGCGGCCGTCAGCCTCGGCGACACCTGCGACCACGTGGCGCCCCCGTGCCAGCCTGCGAACCATTTTCCGGTAGGGCCGCGGCTCTGGCGACAGCTCCCACGCCCGAAGAGCCAGGAGAGAAAGCCGTGCCTCGTTGCAAAGCTCTTTGGCAGCCGCTCGCGTGGCCCCACAGCCCGTGGGGCTGAGGGCTTTCCGGCGGCCATCAGCCTCGGCGACACCGGCGCCCACGTGGCGCCGCCACGCAAGCCGGCGAAGCATTTTCCGGTAGGGCCGCGGCTCTGGCGACAGCTCCCACGCCCGAAGAGCCAGGAGGGAAAGCCGTGCCTCCTTGGAAAGCTCTTTGGCAGCCGCTCACGTGGCCCCACAGCCCGTGGGGCTGCGGGCTTTCCGGCGGCCGTCAGCCTTGGCGACACCGGCGCCCACGTGGCGCGGCCACGCCAGACTGCGAAGCATTTTCCGGTAGGGCCGCGGCTCTGGCGACAGCTCCCACGCCCGAAGAGCCAGGAGGGAAAGCCGTGCCTCGTTGGAAAGCTCTTTGGCAGCCGCTCACGTGGTCCCACAGCCCGTGGGGCTGCGGGCTTTCCGGCGGCCGTCAGCCTCGGCGACACCGGCGCCCACGTGGCGCCGCCACGCCAGCCTGCGAAGCATTTTCCGGTAGGGCCGCGGCTCTGGCGACAGCTCCCACGCCCGAAGAGCCAGGAGGGAAAGCCGTGCCTCGTTGGAAAGCTCTTTGGCAGCCGCTCGCGTGGCCCCACAGCCCGTGGGGCTGCGGGCTTTCCGGCGGCCATCAGCCTCGGCGACACCGGCGCCCACGTGGCGCCGCCGCGCCAGCCTGCGAAGCATTTTCCGGTAGGGCCGCGGCTCTGGCAACAGCTCCCACACCCGAAGAGCCAGGAGGGAAAGCCGTGCCTCGTTGGAAAGCTCTTTGGCAGCCACTCGCGTGGCCCCACAGCCCGTGGGGCTGCGGGCTTTCCGGCGGCCGTCAGCCTCGGCGACAACTGCGACCACGTGGCGCCGCCGCGCCAGCCTGCGAAGCATTTTCCGGTAGGGCCGCGGCTCTGGCGAGAGCTCCCACGCCCGAAGAGCCAGGAGGGGAAGCCGTGCCTCGTTGGAAAGATCTTTGGCAGCCGCTCACGTGGCCCCACAGCCCGTGGGGCTGCGGGCTTTACGGCGGACGTCAGCCTCGGCGACACCGGCGCCCACGTGGCGCCGCCGCGCCAGCCTGCAAAGCATTTTCGGTAGGGCCGCGGCTCTGGCGACAGCTCCCACGCCCGAAGAGCCAGGAGGGGAAGCCGTGCCTCGTTGGAAAGATCTTTGGCAGCCGCTCACGTGGCCCCACAGCCCGTGGGGCTGCGGGCTTTACGGCGTCCGTCAGCCTCGGCGACACCGGCGCCCACGTGGCGCCGCCGCGCCAGCCTGCAAAGCATTTTCGGTAGGGCCGCGGCTCTGGCGACAGCTCCCACACCCGAAGAGCCAGGAGGGAAAGCCGTGCCTCCTTGGAAAGCTCTTTGGCAGCCGCTCGTGTGGCCCCACAGCCCGTGGGGCTGCAGGCTTTCCGGCGTCCGTCAGCCTCGGCGACACCTGCGACCAAGTGTCGCCGCCACGCCAGCCTGCGAAGCATTTTCCGGTAGGGCCGCGGCTCTGGCGACAGCTCCCACGCCTGAAGAGCCAGGAGGGAAAGCCGTGCCTCCTTGGAAAGCTCTTTGGCCGCCGCTCGCGTGGCCCCACAGCCCGTGGGGCTGCGGGATTTCCTGCGGCCATCAGCCTCGGCGAAACCTCCGCCCACGTGGCACCGCCGCGCCAGCCTGCGAAGCATTTTCCGGTAGGGCCGCGGCTCTGGCGACAGCTCCCACGCCCGAAGAGCCAGGAGGGAAAGCCGTGCCTCCTTGGAAAACTCTTTGGCAGCTGCTCGCGTGGCCCCACAGCCCGTGGGGCTGCGGGCTTTCCAGCGGCCGTCAGCCTCGGCGACACCAGCGCCCACGTAGCGCCGCCGCGCCAGCCTGCGAAGCATTTTCCGGTAGGGCTGCTGCTCTGGCAACAGCTCCCACGCCCGAAGAGCCAGGAGGGAAAGCCGTGCCTCCTTGGAAAGCTCTTTGGCACCCGCTCGCATGGCCCCAGAGCAAGTGGGGCTGCGGGCTTTCCAGCGGCCGTCAGCCTCGGCGACACCTGTGACCACGTGGTGCCCACGCACCAGCCTGCGAAGCATTTTCCGGTAGGGCCGCGGCTCTGGCGACAGCTCCCATGCCCGAAGAGCCAGGAGGGAAAGCCGTGCCTCCTTGGAAAGCTCTTTGGAAGCCGCTCGCGTGACCCCACAGCCCGGGGGCTGCGGGCTTACCGGCGGCCGTCGGCCTCGACGCCGCCGGCGCCCACATGGCGCCGCCGCGCCCGCCTGCAAAGCATTTTCCGGTAGTGCCGCGGCTCTGGCGACAGCTCCCACGCCCGAAGAGCCAGGAGGGAAAGCCGTGCCTCGTTGGAAAGCTCTTTGGCAGCCGCTCGCGTGGCCCCAGAGCCCCTGGGGCTGCGGGCTTTCCGTCGGCCGTCAGCCTCGGCGACACCGGTGCCCACGTGGCGCCGCCGCGCCAGCCTGCGAAGCATTTTCCAGTAGGGCCGCGGATCTGGCGACAGCTCCCACGCCCGAAGAGCCAGGAGGGAAAGCCGTGCCTCGTTGGAAAGCTCTTTGGCAACCGCTCGCAGGGCCCCACAGCCCGTGGGGCTGCGGGCTTTCCGGCGGCCATCAGCCTCGGCGACACCGGCGCCCACGTGTCGCCGCCGTGCCAGCCTGTGAAGCATTTTCCGGTAGGGCCGCGGCTCTGGCGACAGCTCCCACGCCCGAAGAGCCAGGAGGGAAAGCCGTGCCTCCTTGGAAAGCTCTTTGGCAGCCGCTCACGTGGTCCCACAGCCCGTGGGGCTGCGGGCTTTCCGGCGGCCGTCAGCCTCGGCGACACCTGCGACCACGTGGCGCCGCCACGCCAGCCTACGAAGCATTTTCCGGTAGGGCCGCGGCTCTGGCGACAGCTCCCACGCCCGAAGAGCCAGGAGGGAAAGCCGTGCCTCCTAGGAAAGCTCTTTGGCAGCTGCTCGCGTGGCCCCACAGCCCGTGGGGCTGCGGGCTTTCCGGCGGCCATCAGCCTCGGCGACACCGGCGCCCACGTGGCGCCGCCGCGCAAGCCTACGAAGCATTTTCCGGTAAGGCCGCGGCTCTGGCAACAGCTCCCACACCCGAAGAGCCAGGAGGGAAAGCCGTGCCTCGTTGGAAAGCTCTTTGGCAGCCGCTCGCGTGGCCCCACAGCCCCTGGGGCTGCGGGCTTTCTGGCGGCCGTCAGCCTCTGCGACACCGGCGCCCATATGATGCCGCCGCGCCAGCCTGCGAAGCATTTTCCGGTAGGGCCGCAGCTCTGGTGAGAGCTCCCACGCCCGAAGAGCCAGGACGGAAAGCCGTGCCTCCTTGGAAAGCTCTTTGCAGCCCCTAGCGTGGCCCCACAGCCCGTGGGGCTGCGGGCTTTCCGGCGGCCGTCATCCTCGGCGACACCTGCGACCACGTGGCCCCGCCGCGCCAGCCTGCAAAGCATTTTCCGGTAGGGCCGCGGCTCTGGCGACAGCTCCCACGCCCGAAGAGCCAGGAGGGAAAGCCGTGCCTTGTTGGAAAGCTCTTTGGCAGCCGCTGGCGTGGCCCCACAGCCCGTGGGGCTGCGGGCTTTCCAGCGGCCGTCAGCCTCGGCAACACCGGCGCCCACGTGGTGCCGCCACGCCAGCCTCTGAAGCATTTTCTGGTAGGGCCGCGGCTCTGGCGACAGCTCCCACGCCCGAAGAGACAGGAGGGAAAGCTGTGCCTCCTTGGAAAGCTCTTTGGCAGGCGCTCGCGTGGCCCAACAGCCCGTGGGGCTGCGGGCTTTCTGGCGGCCGTCAGCCTCGGCGACACCGGCGCCCACGTGGCGCCGCCACGCCAGGCTATGAAGCATTTTCCGGTAGGGCCGCGGCTCTGGCGACAGCTCCCACGCCCGAAGATCCAGGAGGGAAAGCCGTGCCTCGTTGGAAAGCTATTTGGCAGCCGCTCGCGTGGCCCCACAGCCCGTGGGGCTGCGGGCTTTCCGGCGGCCGTCAGCCTCAGGGACAACGGCGCCCACGTGGCGCCGCCACGCCAGCCTGCGAAGCATTTTCCAGTAGGGCCGCGGCTCTGGCGACAGCTCCCACACCCGAAGAGCCAAGAGGGAAAGCCGTGCCTCGTTGGAAAGCTCTTTGGCAGCCGCTCGCATGGCCCCACAGCAAGTAGGGCTGCGGGCTTTCCAGCGGCCGTCAGCCTCGGCGACACCAGCGCCCACGTGTCGCCTGCCGCGCCAGCCTGCGAAGCATTTTCCGGTAGGGCCGCGGCTCTGGCGACAGCTCCCACGCCCGAAGAGCCAGGAGGGAAAGCCGTGCCTTGTTGGAAAGCTCTTTGGCAGCCGCCGGCGTGGCCCACAGCCCGTGGGGCTGCGGGCTTTCCGGCGGCCGTCAGCCTCGGCGACACCGGCGCCCACGTGGCGCGGCCACGCCAGACTGCGAAGCATTTTCCGGTAGGGCCGCGGCTCTGGCGACAGCTCCCACGCCCGAAGAGCCATGAGGGAAAGCCGTGCCTCGTTGAAAAGCTCTTTGGCAGCCGCTCGCGTGGCCCCACAGCCTGTGGGGCTGCGGCTTTCCGGCGGCTGTCAGCCTCAGGGACAACGGCGCCCACGTGGCGATGCCACGCCAGCCTGCGAAGCATTTTCCAGTAGGGCCGCGGCTCTGGCGACAGCTCCCACACCTGAAGAGCCAAGAGGGAAAGCCGTGCCTCGTTGAAAGCTCTTTGGCAGCCGCTCGCATGGCCCCACAGCAAGTAGGGCTGCGGGCTTTCCAGCGGCCGTCAGCCTCGGCGACACCAGCGCCCACGTGTCGCCGCCGCGCCAGCCTGCGAAGCATTTTCCGGTAGGGCCGCGGCTCTGGCGACAGCTCCCACGCCCGAAGAGCCAAGAGGGAAAGCCGTGCCTCCTTGGAAAGCTCTTTGGCAGCCGCTCGCGTGGCCCACAGCCCGTGGGGCTGCGGGCTTTCCGGCGGCCGTCAGCCTCGGCGACACCTGCGACCACGTGGCGCCCCCGTGCCAGCATGCGAAGCATTTTCCGATAGGGCCGCGCTCTGGCGACAGCTCCCACGCCCGAAGAGCCAGGAGGGAAAGCCGTGCCTCGTTGCAAAGCTCTTTGGCAGCCGCTCGCGTGGCCCCACAGCCCGTGGGGCTGCGGGCTTTCCGGCGGCCGTCAGCCTCAGGGACAACGGCGCCCACGTGGCGCCGCCACGCCAGCCTGCGAAGCATTTTCCAGTAGGGCCGCGGCTCTGGCGACAGCTCCCACACCCGAAGAGCAAGAGGGAAAGCCGTGCCTCGTTGGAAAGCTCTTTGGCAGCCGCTCGCATGGCCCCACAGCAAGTAGGGCTGCGGGCTTTCCGGCGGCCGTCAGCCTCGGCGACACCAGCGCCCACGTGTCGCTGCCGCGCCAGCCTGCGAAGCATTTCCGGTAGGGCCGCGGCTCTGGCGACAGCTCCCACGCCCGAAGAGCCAAGAGGGAAAGCCGTGCCTCCTTGGAAAGCTCTTTGGCAGCCGCTCGCGTGGCCCACAGCCCGTGGGGCTGCGGGCTTTCCGGCGGCCGTCAGCCTCGGCGACACCTGCGACCACGTGGCGCCCCCGTGCCAGCCTGCGAAGCATTTTCCGATAGGGCCGCGGCTCTGGCGACAGCTCCCACGCCCGAAGAGCCAGGAGGGAAAGCCGTGCCTCGTTGGAAAGCTCTTTGGCAGCCGCTCGCGTGGCCCCACAGCCCGTGGGGCTGCGGGCTTTCCGGCGGCCGTCAGCCTCGGCGACACCGGCGCCCACGTGGCGCCGCCACTCCAGCCGGCGAAGCATTTTTCCGGTAGGGCCGCGGCTCTGGCGACAGCTCCCACGCCCGAAGAGACAGGAGGGAAAGCTGTGCCTCCTGGAAAGCTCTTTGGCAGGCGCTCGCGTGGCCCAACAGCCCGTGGGGCTGCGGGCTTTCTGGCGGCCGTCAGCCTCGGCGACACCGGCGCCCACGTGGCGCCGCCACGCCAGGCTATGAAGCATTTTCCGGTAGGGCCGCGGCTCTGGCGACAGCTCCCACGCCCGAAGATCCAGGAGGGAAAGCCGTGCCTCGTTGGAAAGCTATTTGGCAGCCGCTCGCGTGGCCCCACAGCCGTGGGGCTGCGGGCTTTCCGGCGGCCGTCAGCCTCAGGGACAACGGCGCCCACGTGGCGCCGCCACGCCAGCCTGCGAAGCATTTTCCAGTAGGGCCGCGGCTCTGGCGACAGCTCCCCCCGAAAGAGCAAGAGGGGAAAGCCGTGCCTCGTTGGAAAGCTCTTTGGCAGCCGCTCGCATGGCCCCACAGCAAGTAGGGCTGCGGGCTTTCCAGCGGCCGTCAGCCTCGGCGACACCAGCGCCCACGTGTCGCCGCCCGCGCCAGCCTGCGAAGCATTTTCCGGTAGGGCCGCGGCTCTGGCGACAGCTCCCACGCCCGAAGAGCCAGGAGGGGAAAGCCGTGCCTTGTTGGAAAGCTCTTTGGCAGCCGCCGGCGTGGCCCCACAGCCCGTGGGGCTGCGGGCTTTCCGGCGGCCGTCAGCCTCGGCGACACCGGCGCCCACGTGGCGCGGCCACGCCAGACTGCGAAGCATTTTCCGGTAGGGCCGCGGCTCTGGCGACAGCTCCCACGCCCGAAGAGCCATGAGGGAAAGCCGTGCCTCGTTGAAAAGCTCTTTGGCAGCCGCTCGCGTGGCCCACAGCCTGTGGGGCTGCGGGCTTTTCCGGCGGCTGTCAGCCTCAGGGACAACGGCGCCCACGTGGCGATGCCACGCCAGCCTGCGAAGCATTTTCCAGTAGGGCCGCGGCTCTGGCGACAGCTCCCACACCCGAAGAGCCAAGAGGGAAAGCCGTGCCTCGTTGGAAAGCTCTTTGGCAGCCGCTCGCATGGCCCCACAGCAAGTAGGGCTGCGGGCTTTCCAGCGGCCGTCAGCCTCGGCGACACCAGCGCCCACGTGTCGCCGCCGCGCCAGCCTGCGAAGCATTTTCCGGTAGGGCCGCGGCTCTGGCGACAGCTCCCACGCCCGAAGAGCCAAGAGGGAAAGCCGTGCCTCCTTGGAAAGCTCTTTGGCAGCCGCTCGCGTGGCCCACAGCCCGTGGGGCTGCGGGCTTTCCGGCGGCCGTCAGCCTCGGCGACACCTGCGACCACGTGGCGCCCCCGTGCCAGCATGCGAAGCATTTTCCGATAGGGCCGCGGCTCTGGCGACAGCTCCCACGCCCGAAGAGCCAGGAGGGAAAGCCGTGCCTCGTTGCAAAGCTCTTTGGCAGCCGCTCGCGTGGCCCCACAGCCCGTGGGGCTGCGGGCTTCCGGCGGCCCGTCAGCCTCAGGGACAACGGCGCCCACGTGGCGCCGCCACGCCAGCCTGCGAAGCATTTTCCAGTAGGGCCGCGGCTCTGGCGACAGCTCCCACACCCGAAGAGCCAAGAGGGAAAGCCGTGCCTCGTTGGAAAGCTCTTTGGCAGCCGCTCGCATGGCCCCACAGCAAGTAGGGCTGCGGGCTTTCCGGCGGCCGTCAGCCTCGGCGACACCAGCGCCCACGTGTCGCTGCCGCGCCAGCCTGCGAAGCATTTTCCGGTAGGGCCGCGGCTCTGGCGACAGCTCCCACGCCCGAAGAGCCAAGAGGGAAAGCCGTGCCTCCTTGGAAAGCTCTTTGGCAGCCGCTCGCGTGGCCCACAGCCCGTGGGGCTGCGGGCTTTCCGGCGGCCGTCAGCCTCGGCGACACCTGCGACCACGTGGCGCCCCCGTGCCAGCCTGCGAAGCATTTTCCGATAGGGCCGCTGGCTCTGGCGACAGCTCCCACGCCCGAAGAGCCAGAGGGAAAGCCGTGCCTCGTTGGAAAGCTCTTTGGCAGCCGCTCGCGTGGCCCCACAGCCCGTGGGGCTGCGGGCTTTCCGGCGGCCGTCAGCTCGGCGACACCGGCGCCCACGTGGCGCCGCCACTCCAGCCGGCGAAGCATTTTCCGGTAGGGCCGCGGCTCTGGCGACAGCTCCCACGCCGAAGAGCCAGGAGGGAAAGCCGTGCTCCTTGGAAAGCTCTTTGGCAGCCGCTCGCGTGGCCCCACAGCCCGTGGGGCTGCAGGCTTTCCGGCGTCCGTCAGCCTCGGCGACACCTGCGACCAAGTGTCGCCGCCACGCCAGCCTGCGAAGCATTTTCCGGTAGGGCCGCGGCTCTGGCGACAGCTCCCACGCCTGAAGAGCCAGGAGGGAAAGCCGTGCCTCCTTGGAAAGCTCTTTGGCCGCCGCTCGCGTGGCCCCACAGCCCGTGGGGCTGCGGATTTCCTGCGGCCATCAGCCTCGGCGAAACCTCCGCCCACGTGGCACCGCCGCGCCAGCCTGCGAAGCATTTTCCGGTAGGGCCGCGGCTCTGGCGACAGCTCCCACGCCCGAAGAGCCAGGAGGGAAAGCCCGTGCCTCCTTGGAAAACTCTTTGGCAGCTGCTCGCGTGGCCCCACAGCCCGTGGGGCTGCGGGCTTTCCAGCGGCCGTCAGCCTCGGCGACACCAGCGCCCACGTAGCGCCGCCGCGCCAGCCTGCGAAGCATTTTCCGGTAGGGCTGCTGCTCTGGCAACAGCTCCCACGCCCGAAGAGCCAGGAGGGAAAGCCCGTGCCTCCTTGGAAAGCTCTTTGGCACCCGCTCGCATGGCCCCAGAGCAAGTGGGGCTGCGGGCTTTCCAGCGGCCGTCAGCCTCGGCGACACCTGTGACCACGTGGTGCCCACGCACCAGCCTGCGAAGCATTTTCCGGTAGGGCCGCGGCTCTGGCGACAGCTCCCATGCCCGAAGAGCCAGGAGGGAAAGCCGTGCCTCCTTGGAAAGCTCTTTGGAAGCCGCTCGCGTGACCCCACAGCCCGGGGGCTGCGGGCTTACCGGCGGCCGTCGGCCTCGACGCCGCCGGCGCCCACATGGCGCCGCCGCGCCCGCCTGCAAAGCATTTTCCGGTAGTGCCGCGGCTCTGGCGACAGCTCCCACGCCCGAAGAGCCAGGAGGGAAAGCCGTGCCTCGTTGGAAAGCTCTTTGGCAGCCGCTCGCGTGGCCCCAGAGCCCCTGGGGCTGCGGGCTTTCCGTCGGCCGTCAGCCTCGGCGACACCGGTGCCCACGTGGCGCCGCCGCGCCAGCCTGCGAAGCATTTTCCAGTAGGGCCGCGGATCTGGCGACAGCTCCCACGCCCGAAGAGCCAGGAGGGAAAGCCGTGCCTCGTTGGAAAGCTCTTTGGCAACCGCTCGCAGGGCCCCACAGCCCGTGGGGCTGCGGGCTTTCCGGCGGCCTTCAGCCTCGGCGACACCGGCGCCCACGTGTCGCCGCCGTGCCAGCCTGTGAAGCATTTTCCGGTAGGGCCGCGGCTCTGGCGACAGCTCCCACGCCCGAAGAGCCAGGAGGGAAAGCCGTGCCTCCTTGGAAAGCTCTTTGGCAGCCGCTCACGTGGTCCCACAGCCCGTGGGGCTGCGGGCTTTCCGGCGGCCGTCAGCCTCGGCGACACCTGCGACCACGTGGCGCCGCCACGCCAGCCTACGAAGCATTTTCCGGTAGGGCCGCGGCTCTGGCGACAGCTCCCACGCCCGAAGAGCCAGGAGGGAAAGCCGTGCCTCCTAGGAAAGCTCTTTGGCAGCTGCTCGCGTGGCCCCACAGCCCGTGGGGCTGCGGGCTTTCCGGCGGCCATCAGCCTCGGCGACACCGGCGCCCACGTGGCGCCGCCGCGCAAGCCTACGAAGCATTTTCCGGTAAGGCCGCGGCTCTGGCAACAGCTCCCACACCCGAAGAGCCAGGAGGGAAAGCCGTGCCTCGTTGGAAAGCTCTTTGGCAGCCGCTCGCGTGGCCCCACAGCCCCTGGGGCTGCGGGCTTTCTGGCGGCCGTCAGCCTCTGCGACACCGGCGCCCATATGATGCCGCCGCGCCAGCCTGCGAAGCATTTTCCGGTAGGGCCGCAGCTCTGGTGAGAGCTCCCACGCCCGAAGAGCCAGGACGGAAAGCCGTGCCTCCTTGGAAAGCTCTTTGGCAGCCCCTAGCGTGGCCCCACAGCCCGTGGGGCTGCGGGCTTTCCGGCGGCCGTCATCCTCGGCGACACCTGCGACCACGTGGCCCCGCCGCGCCAGCCTGCAAAGCATTTTCCGGTAGGGCCGCGGCTCTGGCGACAGCTCCCACGCCCGAAGAGCCAGGAGGGAAAGCCGTGCCTTGTTGGAAAGCTCTTTGGCAGCCGCTGGCGTGGCCCCACAGCCCGTGGGGCTGCGGGCTTTCCAGCGGCCGTCAGCCTCGGCAACACCGGCGCCCACGTGGTGCCGCCACGCCAGCCTCTGAAGCATTTTCTGGTAGGGGCCGCGGCTCTGGCGACAGCTCCCACGCCCGAAGAGAACAGGAGGGAAAGCTGTGCCTCCTTGGAAAGCTCTTTGGCAGGCGCTCGCGTGGCCCAACAGCCCGTGGGGCTGCGGGCTTTCTGGCGGCCGTCAGCCTCGGCGACACCGGCGCCCACGTGGCGCCGCCACGCCAGGCTATGAAGCATTTTCCGGTAGGGCCGCGGCTCTGGCGACAGCTCCCACGCCCGAAGATCCAGGAGGGAAAGCCGTGCCTCGTTGGAAAGCTATTTGGCAGCCGCTCGCGTGGCCCCACAGCCCGTGGGGCTGCGGGCTTTCCGGCGGCCGTCAGCCTCAGGGACAACGGCGCCCACGTGGCGCCGCCACGCCAGCCTGCGAAGCATTTTCCAGTAGGGCCGCGGCTCTGGCGACAGCTCCCACACCCGAAGAGCCAAGAGGGAAAGCCGTGCCTCGTTGGAAAGCTCTTTGGCAGCCGCTCGCATGGCCCCACAGCAAGTAGGGCTGCGGGCTTTCCAGCGGCCGTCAGCCTCGGCGACACCAGCGCCCACGTGTCGCCGCCGCGCCAGCCTGCGAAGCATTTTCCGGTAGGGCCGCGGCTCTGGCGACAGCTCCCACGCCCGAAGAGCCAGGAGGGAAAGCCGTGCCTTGTTGGAAAGCTCTTTGGCAGCCGCCGGCGTGGCCCCACAGCCCGTGGGGCTGCGGGCTTTCCGGCGGCCGTCAGCCTCGGCGACACCGGCGCCCACGTGGCGCGGCCACGCCAGACTGCGAAGCATTTTCCGGTAGGGCCGCGGCTCTGGCGACAGCTCCCACGCCCGAAGAGCCATGAGGGAAAGCCGTGCCTCGTTGAAAAGCTCTTTGGCAGCCGCTCGCGTGGCCCCACAGCCTGTGGGGCTGCGGGCTTTCCGGCGGCTGTCAGCCTCAGGGACAACGGCGCCCACGTGGCGATGCCACGCCAGCCTGCGAAGCATTTTCCAGTAGGGCCGCGGCTCTGGCGACAGCTCCCACACCCGAAGAGCCAAGAGGGAAAGCCGTGCCTCGTTGGAAAGCTCTTTGGCAGCCGCTCGCATGGCCCCACAGCAAGTAGGGCTGCGGGCTTTCCAGCGGCCGTCAGCCTCGGCGACACCAGCGCCCACGTGTCGCCGCCGCGCCAGCCTGCGAAGCATTTTCCGGTAGGGCCGCGGCTCTGGCGACAGCTCCCACGCCCGAAGAGCCAAGAGGGAAAGCCGTGCCTCCTTGGAAAGCTCTTTGGCAGCCGCTCGCGTGGCCCACAGCCCGTGGGGCTGCGGGCTTTCCGGCGGCCGTCAGCCTCGGCGACACCTGCGACCACGTGGCGCCCCCGTGCCAGCATGCGAAGCATTTTCCGATAGGGCCGCGGCTCTGGCGACAGCTCCCACGCCCGAAGAGCCAGGAGGGAAAGCCGTGCCTCGTTGCAAAGCTCTTTGGCAGCCGCTCGCGTGGCCCCACAGCCCGTGGGGCTGCGGGCTTTCCGGCGGCCGTCAGCCTCAGGGACAACGGCGCCCACGTGGCGCCGCCACGCCAGCCTGCGAAGCATTTTCCAGTAGGGCCGCGGCTCTGGCGACAGCTCCCACACCCGAAGAGCCAAGAGGGAAAGCCGTGCCTCGTTGGAAAGCTCTTTGGCAGCCGCTCGCATGGCCCCACAGCAAGTAGGGCTGCGGGCTTTCCGGCGGCCGTCAGCCTCGGCGACACCAGCGCCCACGTGTCGCTGCCGCGCCAGCCTGCGAAGCATTTTCCGGTAGGGCCGCGGCTCTGGCGACAGCTCCCACGCCCGAAGAGCCAAGAGGGAAAGCCGTGCCTCCTTGGAAAGCTCTTTGGCAGCCGCTCGCGTGGCCCACAGCCCGTGGGGCTGCGGGCTTTCCGGCGGCCGTCAGCCTCGGCGACACCTGCGACCACGTGGCGCCCCCGTGCCAGCCTGCGAAGCATTTTCCGATAGGGCCGCGGCTCTGGCGACAGCTCCCACGCCCGAAGAGCCAGGAGGGAAAGCCGTGCCTCGTTGGAAAGCTCTTTGGCAGCCGCTCGCGTGGCCCCACAGCCCGTGGGGCTGCGGGCTTTCCGGCGGCCGTCAGCCTCGGCGACACCGGCGCCCACGTGGCGCCGCCACTCCAGCCGGCGAAGCATTTTCCGGTAGGGCCGCGGCTCTGGCGACAGCTCCCACGCCCGAAGAGCCAGGAGGGAAAGCCGTGCCTCCTAGGAAAGCTCTTTGGCAGCCGCTCGCGTGGCCCCACAGCCCGTGGGGCTGCGGGCTTTCCTGCGGCCGTCATCCTCGACGCCACCGGCGCCCACATGGCGCCCCCGCGCCAGCCTGCGAAGCATTTTCCGGTTGGGCCGCGGCTCTGGCGACAGCTCCCACGCCCGAAGAGCCAGGAGGGAAAGCCGTGCCTCCTAGGAAAGCTCTTTGGCAGCCGCTGGCGTGGCCCCACAGCCCGTGGGGCTGCGGGCTTTCCGGCGGCCGTCAGCCTCGGCGACACCGGCGCCCACGTGGCGCGGCCACGCCAGACTGCGAAGCATTTTCCGGTAGGGCCGCGGCTCTGGCGACAGCTCCCACGCCCGAAGAGCCAGGAGGGAAAGCCGTGCCTCGTTGGAAAGCTCTTTAGCAGCCGCTCGCGTGGCCCCACAGCCTGTGGGGCTGCGGGCTTTCCGGCGGCCGTCAGCCTCAGGGACAACGGCGCCCACGTGGCGCCGCCACGCCAGCCTGCGAAGCATTTTCCAGTAGGGCCGCGGCTCTGGCGACAGCTCCCACACCCGAAGAGCCAAGAGGGAAAGCCGTGCCTCGTTGGAAAGCTCTTTGGCAGCCGCTCGCATGGCCCCACAGCAAGTAGGGCTGCGGGCTTTCCAGCGGCCGTCAGCCTCGGTGACACCAGCGCCCACGTGTCGCCGCCGCGCCAGCCTGCGAAGCATTTTCTGGTAGGGCCGCGGCTATGGCGACAGCTCCCACGCCCGAAGAGCCAGGAGGGAAAGCCGTGCCTCGTTGGAAAGCTCTTTGGCAGCCGCTCGCGTGGCCCCACAGCCCGTGGGGCTGCGGGCTTTCCAGCGGCCGTCAGCCTCGGCGACACCTGCGACCACGTGGCGCCCCCGTGCCAGCCTGCGAAGCATTTTCCGGTAGGGCCGCGGCTCTGGCGACAGCTCCCACGCCCGAAGAGCCAGGAGCGAAAGCCGTGCCTCGTTGCAAAGCTCTTTGGCAGCCGCTCGCGTGGCCCCACAGCCCGTGGGGCTGCGGGCTTTCCGGCGGCCGTCAGCCTCGGCGACACCGGCGCCCACGTGGCGCCGCCACGCCAGCCGGCGAAGCATTTTCCGGTAGGGCCGCGGCTCTGGCGACAGCTCCCACGGCCGAAGAGCCAGGAGGGAAAGCCGTGCCTCCTTGGAAAGCTCTTTGGCAGCCGCTCACGTGGCCCCACAGCCCGTGGGGCTGCGGGCTTTCCGGCGGCCGTCAGCCTTGGCGACACCGGCGCCCACGTGGCGCAGACACGCCAGACTGCGAAGCATTTTCCGGTAGGGCCGCGGCTCTGGCGACAGCTCCCACGCCCGAAGAGCCAGGAGGGAAAGCCGTGCCTCGTTGGAAAGCTATTTGGCAGCCGCTCGCGTGGCCCCACAGCCCGTGGGGCTGCGGGCTTTCCGGCGGCCGTCAGCCTCAGGGACAACGGCGCCCACGTGGCGCCGCCACGCCAGCCTGCGAAGCATTTTCCAGTAGGGCCGCGGCTCTGGCGACAGCTCCCACACCCGAAGAGCCAAGAGGGAAAGCCGTGCCTCGTTGGAAAGCTCTTTGGCAGCCGCTCGCATGGCCCCACAGCAAGTAGGGCTGCGGGCTTTCCAGCGGCCGTCAGCCTCGGCGACACCAGCGCCCACGTGTCGCCGCCGCGCCAGCCTGCGAAGCATTTTCCGGTAGGGCCGCGGCTCTGGCGACAGCTCCCACGCCCGAAGAGCCAAGAGGGAAAGCCGTGCCTCCTTGCAAAGCTCTTTGGCAGCCGCTCGCGTGGCCCACAGCCCGTGGGGCTGCGGGCTTTCCGGCGGCCGTCAGCCTCGGCGACACCTGCGACCACGTGGCGCCCCCGTGCCAGCATGCGAAGCATTTTCCGATAGGGCCGCGGCTCTGGCGACAGCTCCCACGCCCGAAGAGCCAGGAGGGAAAGCCGTGCCTCGTTGCAAAGCTCTTTGGCAGCCGCTCGCGTGGCCCCACAGCCCGTGGGGCTGCGGGCTTTCCGGCGGCCGTCAGCCTCAGGGACAACGGCGCCCACGTGGCGCCGCCACGCCAGCCTGCGAAGCATTTTCCAGTAGGGCCGCGGCTCTGGCGACAGCTCCCACACCCGAAGAGCCAAGAGGGAAAGCCGTGCCTCGTTGGAAAGCTCTTTGGCAGCCGCTCGCATGGCCCCACAGCAAGTAGGGCTGCGGGCTTTCCGGCGGCCGTCAGCCTCGGCGACACCAGCGCCCACGTGTCGCTGCCGCGCCAGCCTGCGAAGCATTTTCCGGTAGGGCCGCGGCTCTGGCGACAGCTCCCACGCCCGAAGAGCCAAGAGGGAAAGCCGTGCCTCCTTGGAAAGCTCTTTGGCAGCCGCTCGCGTGGCCCACAGCCCGTGGGGCTGCGGGCTTTCCGGCGGCCGTCAGCCTCGGCGACACCTGCGACCACGTGGCGCCCCCGTGCCAGCCTGCGAAGCATTTTCCGATAGGGCCGCGGCTCTGGCGACAGCTCCCACGCCCGAAGAGCCAGGAGGGAAAGCCGTGCCTCGTTGGAAAGCTCTTTGGCAGCCGCTCGCGTGGCCCCACAGCCCGTGGGGCTGCGGGCTTTCCGGCGGCCGTCAGCCTCGGCGACACCGGCGCCCACGTGGCGCCGCCACTCCAGCCGGCGAAGCATTTTCCGGTAGGGCCGCGGCTCTGGCGACAGCTCCCACGCCCGAAGAGCCAGGAGGGAAAGCCGTGCCTCCTAGGAAAGCTCTTTGGCAGCCGCTCGCGTGGCCCCACAGCCCGTGGGGCTGCGGGCTTTCCTGCGGCCGTCATCCTCGACGCCACCGGCGCCCACATGGCGCCCCCGCGCCAGCCTGCGAAGCATTTTCCGGTTGGGCCGCGGCTCTGGCGACAGCTCCCACGCCCGAAGAGCCAGGAGGGAAAGCCGTGCCTCCTAGGAAAGCTCTTTGGCAGCCGCTGGCGTGGCCCCACAGCCCGTGGGGCTGCGGGCTTTCCGGCGGCCGTCAGCCTCGGCGACACCGGCGCCCACGTGGCGCGGCCACGCCAGACTGCGAAGCATTTTCCGGTAGGGCCGCGGCTCTGGCGACAGCTCCCACGCCCGAAGAGCCAGGAGGGAAAGCCGTGCCTCGTTGGAAAGCTCTTTAGCAGCCGCTCGCGTGGCCCCACAGCCTGTGGGGCTGCGGGCTTTCCGGCGGCCGTCAGCCTCAGGGACAACGGCGCCCACGTGTCGCCGCCACGCCAGCCTGCGAAGCATTTTCCAGTAGGGCCGCGGCTCTGGCGACAGCTCCCACACCCGAAGAGCCAAGAGGGAAAGCCGTGCCTCGTTGGAAAGCTCTTTGGCAGCCGCTCGCATGGCCCCACAGCAAGTAGGGCTGCGGGCTTTCCAGCGGCCGTCAGCCTCGGTGACACCAGCGCCCACGTGTCGCCGCCGCGCCAGCCTGCGAAGCATTTTCCGGTAGGGCCGCGGCTATGGCGACAGCTCCCACGCCCGAAGAGCCAGGAGGGAAAGCCGTGCCTCGTTGGAAAGCTCTTTGGCAGCCGCTCGCGTGGCCTCACAGCCCGTGGGGCTGCGGGCTTTCCGGCGGCCGTCAGCCTCGGCGACACCGGCGCCCACGTGGCGCCGCCACGCCAGCCGGCGAAGCATTTTCCGGTAGGGCCGCGGCTCTGGCGACAGCTCCCACGGCCGAAGAGCCAGGAGGGAAAGCCGTGCCTCCTTGGAAAGCTCTTTGGCAGCCGCTCACGTGGCCCCACAGCCCGTGGGGCTGCGGGCTTTCCGGCGGCCGTCAGCCTTGGCGACACCGGCGCCCACGTGGCGCGGACACGCCAGACTGCGAAGCATTTTCCGGTAGGGCCGCGGCTCTGGCGACAGCTCCCACGCCCGAAGAGCCAGGAGGGAAAGCCGTGCCTCGTTGGAAAGCTATTTGGCAGCCGCTCGCGTGGCCCCACAGCCCGTGGGGCTGCGGGCTTTCCGGCGGCCGTCAGCCTCAGGGACAACGGCGCCCACGTGGCGCCGCCACGCCAGCCTGCGAAGCATTTTCCAGTAGGGCCGCGGCTCTGGCGACAGCTCCCACACCCGAAGAGCCAAGAGGGAAAGCCGTGCCTCGTTGGAAAGCTCTTTGGCAGCCGCTCGCATGGCCCCACAGCAAGTAGGGCTGCGGGCTTTCCAGCGGCCGTCAGCCTCGGCGACACCAGCGCCCACGTGTCGCCGCCGCGCCAGCCTGCGCAGCATTTCCCGGTAGGGCCGCGGCTCTGGCGACAGCTCCCACGCCCGAAGAGCCAAGAGGGAAAGCCGTGCCTCCTTGGAAAGCTCTTTGGCAGCCGCTCGCGTGGCCCACAGCCCGTGGGGCTGCGGGCTTTCCGGCGGCCGTCAGCCTCGGCGACACCTGCGACCACGTGGCGCCCCCGTGCCAGCATGCGAAGCATTTTCCGATAGGGCCGCGGCTCTGGCGACAGCTCCCACGCCCGAAGAGCCAGGAGGGAAAGCCGTGCCTCGTTGGAAAGCTATTTGGCAGCCGCTCGCGTGGCCCCACAGCCCGTGGGGCTGCGGGCTTTCCGGCGGCCGTCAGCCTCAGGGACAACGGCGCCCACGTGGCGCCGCCACGCCAGCCTGCGAAGCATTTTCCAGTAGGGCCGCGGCTCTGGCGACAGCTCCCACACCCGAAGAGCCAAGAGGGAAAGCCGTGCCTCGTTGGAAAGCTCTTTGGCAGCCGCTCGCGTGGCCCCACAGCAAGTAGGGCTGCGGGCTTTCCAGCGGCCGTCAGCCTCGGCGACACCAGCGCCCACGTGTCGCTGCCGCGCCAGCCTGCGAAGCATTTTCCGGTAGGGCCGCGGCTCTGGCGACAGCTCCCACGCCCGAAGAGCCAGGAGGGAAAGCCGTGCCTCCTAGGAAAGCTCTTTGGCAGCCGCTCGCGTGGCCCCACAGCCCGTGGGGCTGCGGGCTTTCCTGCGGCCGTCATCCTCGACGCCACCGGCGCCCACATGGCGCCCCCGTGCCAGCCTGCGAAGCATTTTCCGGTTGGGCCGCGGCTCTGGTGACAGCTCCCACGCCCGAAGAGCCAGGAGGGAAAGCTGTGCCTCCTTGGAAAGCTCTTTGGCAGCCGCTCGCGTGGCCCCACAGCCCGTGGGGCTGCGGGCTTTCCGGCGGCCGTCAGCCTCGACGCCACCGGCGCCCACATGGCGCCCCCGCGCCAGCCTGCAAAGCATTTTCCGGTAGGGCCGCGGCTCTGACGACAGCTCCCACGCCCGAAGAGCCAGGAGGGAAAGCCGTGCCTCGTTGGAAAGCTATTTGGCAGCCGCTCGCGTGGCCCCACAGCCCGTGGGGCTGCGGGCTTTCCGGCGGCCGTCAGCCTCAGGGACAACGGCGCCCACGTGGCGCCGCCACGCCAGCCTGCGAAGCATTTTCCAGTAGGGCCGCGGCTCTGGCGACAGCTCCCACACCCGAAGAGCCAAGAGGGAAAGCCGTGCCTCGTTGGAAAGCTCTTTGGCAGCCGCTCGCATGGCCCCACAGCAAGTAGGGCTGCGGGCTTTCCGGCGGCCGTCAGCCTCGGCGACACCAGCGCCCACGTGTCGCCGCCGCGCCAGCCTGCGAAGCATTTTCCGGTAGGGCCGCGGCTCTGGCGACAGCTCCCACGCCCGAAGAGCCAAGAGGGAAAGCCGTGCCTCCTTGGAAAGCTCTTTGGCAGCCGCTCGCGTGGCCCACAGCCCGTGGGGCTGCGGGCTTTCCGGCGGCCGTCAGCCTCGGCGACACCTGCGACCACGTGGCGCCCCCGTGCCAGGCTGCGAAGCATTTTCCGATAGGGCCGCGGCTCTGGCGACAGCTCCCACGCCCGAAGAGCCAGGAGGGAAAGCCGTGCCTCGTTGGAAAGCTATTTGGCAGCCGCTCGCGTGGCCCCACAGCCCGTGGGGCTGCGGGCTTTCCGGCGGCCGTCAGCCTCAGGGACAACGGCGCCCACGTGGCGCCGCCACGCCAGCCTGCGAAGCATTTTCCAGTAGGGCCGCGGCTCTGGCGACAGCTCCCACACCCGAAGAGCCAAGAGGGAAAGCCGTGCCTCGTTGGAAAGCTCTTTGGCAGCCGCTCGCATGGCCCCACAGCAAGTAGGGCTGCGGGCTTTCCAGCGGCCATCAGCCTCGGCGACACCAGCGCCCACGTGTCGCCGCCGCGCCAGCCTGCGAAGCATTTTCCGGTAGGGCCGCGGCTCTGGCGACAGCTCCCACGCCCGAAGAGCCAAGAGGGAAAGCCGTGCCTCGTTGGAAAGCTCTTTGGCAGCCGCTCGCGTGGCCCACAGCCCGTGGGGCTGCGGGCTTTCCGGCGGCCGTCAGCCTCGGCGACACCTGCGACCACGTGGCGCCCCCGTGCCAGCCTGCGAAGCATTTTCCGATAGGACCGCGGCTCTGGCGACAGCTCCCACGCCCGAAGAGCCAGGAGGGAAAGCCGTGCCTCCTAGGAAAGCTCTTTGGCAGCCGCTCGCGTGGCCCCACAGCCCGTGGGGCTGCGGGCTTTCCTGCGGCCGTCATCCTCGACGCCACCGGCGCCCACATGGCGCCCCCGCGCCAGCCTGCGAAGCATTTTCCGGTTGGGCCGCGGCTCTGGTGACAGCTCCCACGCCCGAAGAGCCAGGAGGGAAAGCCGTGCCTCCTTGTAAAGCTCTTTGGCAGCCGATCGCGTGGCCCCACAGCCCGTGGGGCTGCGGGCTTTCCGGCGGCCGTCAGCCTCGACGCCACCGGCGCCCACATGGCGCCCCCGCGCCAGCCTGCGAAGCATTTTCCGGTAGGGCCGCGGCTCTGACGACAGCTCCCACGCCCGAAGAGCCAGGAGGGAAAGCCGTGCCTCCTTGTAAAGCTCTTTGGCAGCCGCTCGCGTGGCCCCACAGCCCGTGGGGCTGCGGGTTTTCCGGCAGCCGTCAGCCTCGGCGACACCGGCGCCCACGTGGCGCCGCCGCGCCAGCCTGCGAAGCATTTTCCGGTAGGGCCGCGGCTCTGGCGACAGCTCCCATGCCCGAAGAGCCAGGAGGGAAAGCAGTGCCTCCCTGGAAAGCTCTTTGGCAGCCGCTCGCGTGGCCCCACAGCCCGTGGGGCTGCGGGCTTTCCGGCGGGCGTCAGCCTCGGCAACACCAGCGCCGACGTGTCGCCGCCGCGCCAGCCTGCGAAGCATTTTCCGGTAGGGCCGCGGGTCTGGCGACAGCTCCCACGCCCGAAGAGCCAAGAGGGAAAGCCGTGCCTCGTTGCAAAGCTCTTTGGCAGCCGCTCGCGTGGCCCCACAGCCCGTGGGGCTGCGGGATTTCCGGCGGCCGTCAGCCTCAGGGACAACGGCGCCCACGTGGCGCCGCCACGCCAGCCTGCGAAGCATTTTCCAGTAGGGCCGCGGCTCTGGCGACAGCTCCCACACCCGAAGAGCCAAGAGGGAAAGCCGTGCCTCGTTGGAAAGCTCTTTGGCAGCCGCTCGCATGGCCCCACAGCAAGTAGGGCTGCGGGCTTTCCGGCGGCCGTCAGCCTCGGCGACACCAGCGCCCACGTGTCGCTGCCGCGCCAGCCTGCGAAGCATTTTCCGGTAGGGCCGCGGCTCTGGCGACAGCTCCCACGCCCGAAGAGCCAAGAGGGAAAGCCGTGCCTCCTTGGAAAGCTCTTTGGCAGCCGCTCGCGTGGCCCACAGCCCGTGGGGCTGCGGGCTTTCCGGCGGCCGTCAGCCTCGGCGACACCTGCGACCACGTGGCGCCCCCGTGCCAGCCTGCGAAGCATTTTCCGATAGGGCCGCGGCTCTGGCGACAGCTCCCACGCCCGAAGAGCCAGGAGGGAAAGCCGTGCCTCGTTGGAAAGCTCTTTGGCAGCCGCTCGCGTGGCCCCACAGCCCGTGGGGCTGCGGGCTTTCCGGCGGCCGTCAGCCTCGGCGACACCGGCGCCCACGTGGCGCCACCACTCCAGCCGGCGAAGCATTTTCCGGTAGGGCCGCGGCTCTGGCGACAGCTCCCACGCCCGAAGAGCCAGGAGGGAAAGCCGTGCCTCCTAGGAAAGCTCTTTGGCAGCCGCTCGCGTGGCCCCACAGCCCGTGGGGCTGCGGGCTTTCCTGCGGCCGTCATCCTCGACGCCACCGGCGCCCACATGGCGCCCCCGCGCCAGCCTGCGAAGCATTTTCCGGTTGGGCCGCGGCTCTGGCGACAGCTCCCACGCCCGAAGAGCCAGGAGGGAAAGCCGTGCCTCCTAGGAAAGCTCTTTGGCAGCCGCTGGCGTGGCCCCACAGCCCGTGGGGCTGCGGGCTTTCCGGCGGCCGTCAGCCTCGGCGACACCGGCGCCCACGTGGCGCGGCCACGCCAGACTGCGAAGCATTTTCCGGTAGGGCCGCGGCTCTGGCGACAGCTCCCACGCCCGAAGAGCCAGGAGGGAAAGCCGTGCCTCCTAGGAAAGCTCTTTGGCAGCCGCTCGCGTGGCCCCACAGCCTGTGGGGCTACGGGCTTTCCGGCGGCCGTCAGCCTCAGGGACAACGGCGCCCACGTGGCGCCGCCACGCCAGCCTGCGAAGCATTTTCCAGTAGGGCCGCGGCTCTGGCGACAGCTCCCACACCCGAAGAGCCAAGAGGGAAAGCCGTGCCTCGTTGGAAAGCTCTTTGGCAGCCGCTCGCATGGCCCCACAGCAAGTAGGGCTGCGGGCTTTCCAGCGGCCGTCAGCCTCGGTGACACCAGCGCCCACGTGTCGCCGCCGCGCCAGACTGCGAAGCATTTTCCGGTAGGGCCGCGGCTCTGGCGACAGCTCCCACGCCCGAAGAGCCAAGAGGGAAAGCCGTGCCTCCTTGGAAAGCTCTTTGGCAGCCGCTCGCGTGGCCCCACAGCCCGTGGGGCTGCGGGCTTTCCAGCGGCCGTCAGACTCGGCGACACCTGCGACCACGTGGCACCCCCGTGCCAGCCTGCGAAGCATTTTCCGGTAGGGCCGTGGCTCTGGCGACAGCTCCCACGCCCGAAGAGCCAGGAGCGAAAGCCGTGCCTCGTTGCAAAGCTCTTTGGCAGCCGCTCGCGTGGCCCCACAGCCCGTGGGGCTGCGGGCTTTCCGGCGGCCGTCAGCCTCGGCGACACCGGCGCCCACGTGGCGCCGCCACGCCAGCCGGCGAAGCATTTTCCGGTAGGGCCGCGGCTCTGGCGACAGCTCCCACGCCCGAAGAGCCAGGAGGGAAAGCCGTGCCTCCTTGGAAAGCTCTTTGGCAGCCACTCGCGTGGCCCCACAGCCCGTGGGGCTGCGGGCTTTCCGGCGGCCGTCAGCCTCGGCGACACCTGCGCCCATGTGGCGCCCCCGTGCCAGCCTGCGAAGCATTTTCCGGTTGGGCCGCGGCTCTGGTGACAGCTCCCACGCCCGAAGAGCCAGGAGGGAAAGCCGTGCCTCCTTGGAAAGCTCTTTGGCAGCCGCTCGCGTGGCCCCACAGCCCGTGGGGCTGCGGGCTTTCCGGCGGCCGTCAGCCTCGACGCCACCGGCGCCCACATGGCGCCCCCGCGCCAGCCTGCGAAGCATTTTCCGGTAGGGCCGCGGCTCTGGCGACAGCTCCCACGCCCGAAGAGCCAGGAGGGAAAGCCGTGCCTCCTTGTAAAGCTCTTTGGCAGCCGCTCGCGTGGCCCCACAGCCCGTCGGGCTGCGGGCTCTTCGGCAGCCGTCAGCCTCGGCGACACCGGCGCCCACGTGGCGCCGCCGCGCCAGCCTGCGAAGCATTTTCCGGTAGGGCCGCGGCTCTGGCGACAGCTCCCACGCCCGAAGAGCCAGGAGGGAAAGCCGTGCCTCGTTGGAAATCTCTTTGGCAGCTGCTCGCGTGGCCCCACAGCAAGTGGGGCTACGGGCTTTCCGGCGGCCGTCAGCCTCGGCGACACCGGCGCCCACGTGGCGCCGCCGTGCCAGCCTGCGAAGCATTTTCCGGTAGGGCCGCGGCTCTGGAGACAGCTCCCACGCCCGAAGAGCCAGGAGGGAAAGCAGTGCCTCCCTGGAAAGCTCTTTGGCAGCCGCTCGCGTGGCCCCACAGCGTGTGGGGCTGCGGGCTTTCCGGCGGCCATCAGCCTCGGCGACACCGGCGCCCACGTGGCGCCGCCGCGCAAGCCTACGAAGCATTTTCCGGTAAGGCCGCGGCTCTGGCAACAGCTCCCACACCCGAAGAGCCAGGAGGGAAAGCCGTGCCTCGTTGGAAAGCTCTTTGGCAGCCGCTCGCGTGGCCCCACAGCCCCTGGGGCTGCGGGCTTTCTGGCGGCCGTCAGCCTCTGCGACACCGGCGCCCATATGATGCCGCCGCGCCAGCCTGCGAAGCATTTTCCGGTAGGGCCGCAGCTCTGGTGAGAGCTCCCACGCCCGAAGAGCCAGGACGGAAAGCCGTGCCTCCTTGGAAAGCTCTTTGGCAGCCCCTAGCGTGGCCCCACAGCCCGTGGGGCTGCGGGCTTTCCGGCGGCCGTCATCCTCGGCGACACCTGCGACCACGTGGCCCCGCCGCGCCAGCCTGCAAAGCATTTTCCGGTAGGGCCGCGGCTCTGGCGACAGCTCCCACGCCCGAAGAGCCAGGAGGGAAAGCCGTGCCTTGTTGGAAAGCTCTTTGGCAGCCGCTGGCGTGGCCCCACAGCCCGTGGGGCTGCGGGCTTTCCAGCGGCCGTCAGCCTCGGCAACACCGGCGCCCACGTGGTGCCGCCACGCCAGCCTCTGAAGCATTTTCTGGTAGGGCCGCGGCTCTGGCGACAGCTCCCACGCCCGAAGAGACAGGAGGGAAAGCTGTGCCTCCTTGGAAAGCTCTTTGGCAGGCGCTCGCGTGGCCCAACAGCCCGTGGGGCTGCGGGCTTTCTGGCGGCCGTCAGCCTCGGCGACACCGGCGCCCACGTGGCGCCGCCACGCCAGGCTATGAAGCATTTTCCGGTAGGGCCGCGGCTCTGGCGACAGCTCCCACGCCCGAAGATCCAGGAGGGAAAGCCGTGCCTCGTTGGAAAGCTATTTGGCAGCCGCTCGCGTGGCCCCACAGCCCGTGGGGCTGCGGGCTTTCCGGCGGCCGTCAGCCTCAGGGACAACGGCGCCCACGTGGCGCCGCCACGCCAGCCTGCGAAGCATTTTCCAGTAGGGCCGCGGCTCTGGCGACAGCTCCCACACCCGAAGAGCCAAGAGGGAAAGCCGTGCCTCGTTGGAAAGCTCTTTGGCAGCCGCTCGCATGGCCCCACAGCAAGTAGGGCTGCGGGCTTTCCAGCGGCCGTCAGCCTCGGCGACACCAGCGCCCACGTGTCGCCGCCGCGCCAGCCTGCGAAGCATTTTCCGGTAGGGCCGCGGCTCTGGCGACAGCTCCCACGCCCGAAGAGCCAGGAGGGAAAGCCGTGCCTTGTTGGAAAGCTCTTTGGCAGCCGCCGGCGTGGCCCCACAGCCCGTGGGGCTGCGGGCTTTCCGGCGGCCGTCAGCCTCGGCGACACCGGCGCCCACGTGGCGCGGCCACGCCAGACTGCGAAGCATTTTCCGGTAGGGCCGCGGCTCTGGCGACAGCTCCCACGCCCGAAGAGCCATGAGGGAAAGCCGTGCCTCGTTGAAAAGCTCTTTGGCAGCCGCTCGCGTGGCCCCACAGCCTGTGGGGCTGCGGGCTTTCCGGCGGCTGTCAGCCTCAGGGACAACGGCGCCCACGTGGCGATGCCACGCCAGCCTGCGAAGCATTTTCCAGTAGGGCCGCGGCTCTGGCGACAGCTCCCACACCCGAAGAGCCAAGAGGGAAAGCCGTGCCTCGTTGGAAAGCTCTTTGGCAGCCGCTCGCATGGCCCCACAGCAAGTAGGGCTGCGGGCTTTCCAGCGGCCGTCAGCCTCGGCGACACCAGCGCCCACGTGTCGCCGCCGCGCCAGCCTGCGAAGCATTTTCCGGTAGGGCCGCGGCTCTGGCGACAGCTCCCACGCCCGAAGAGCCAAGAGGGAAAGCCGTGCCTCCTTGGAAAGCTCTTTGGCAGCCGCTCGCGTGGCCCACAGCCCGTGGGGCTGCGGGCTTTCCGGCGGCCGTCAGCCTCGGCGACACCTGCGACCACGTGGCGCCCCCGTGCCAGCATGCGAAGCATTTTCCGATAGGGCCGCGGCTCTGGCGACAGCTCCCACGCCCGAAGAGCCAGGAGGGAAAGCCGTGCCTCGTTGCAAAGCTCTTTGGCAGCCGCTCGCGTGGCCCCACAGCCCGTGGGGCTGCGGGCTTTCCGGCGGCCGTCAGCCTCAGGGACAACGGCGCCCACGTGGCGCCGCCACGCCAGCCTGCGAAGCATTTTCCAGTAGGGCCGCGGCTCTGGCGACAGCTCCCACACCCGAAGAGCCAAGAGGGAAAGCCGTGCCTCGTTGGAAAGCTCTTTGGCAGCCGCTCGCATGGCCCCACAGCAAGTAGGGCTGCGGGCTTTCCGGCGGCCGTCAGCCTCGGCGACACCAGCGCCCACGTGTCGCTGCCGCGCCAGCCTGCGAAGCATTTTCCGGTAGGGCCGCGGCTCTGGCGACAGCTCCCACGCCCGAAGAGCCAAGAGGGAAAGCCGTGCCTCCTTGGAAAGCTCTTTGGCAGCCGCTCGCGTGGCCCACAGCCCGTGGGGCTGCGGGCTTTCCGGCGGCCGTCAGCCTCGGCGACACCTGCGACCACGTGGCGCCCCCGTGCCAGCCTGCGAAGCATTTTCCGATAGGGCCGCGGCTCTGGCGACAGCTCCCACGCCCGAAGAGCCAGGAGGGAAAGCCGTGCCTCGTTGGAAAGCTCTTTGGCAGCCGCTCGCGTGGCCCCACAGCCCGTGGGGCTGCGGGCTTTCCGGCGGCCGTCAGCCTCGGCGACACCGGCGCCCACGTGGCGCCGCCACTCCAGCCGGCGAAGCATTTTCCGGTAGGGCCGCGGCTCTGGCGACAGCTCCCACGCCCGAAGAGCCAGCAGGGAAAGCCGTGCCTCCTAGGAAAGCTCTTTGGCAGCCGCTCGCGTGGCCCCACAGCCCGTGGGGCTGCGGGCTTTCCTGCGGCCGTCATCCTCGACGCCACCGGCGCCCACATGGCGCCCCCGCGCCAGCCTGCGAAGCATTTTCCGGTTGGGCCGCGGCTCTGGCGACAGCTCCCACGCCCGAAGAGCCAGGAGGGAAAGCCGTGCCTCCTAGGAAAGCTCTTTGGCAGCCGCTGGCGTGGCCCCACAGCCCGTGGGGCTGCGGGCTTTCCGGCGGCCGTCAGCCTCGGCGACACCGGCGCCCACGTGGCGCGGCCACGCCAGACTGCGAAGCATTTTCCGGTAGGGCCGCGGCTCTGGCGACAGCTCCCACGCCCGAAGAGCCAGGAGGGAAAGCCGTGCCTCGTTGGAAAGCTCTTTAGCAGCCGCTCGCGTGGCCCCACAGCCTGTGGGGCTGCGGGCTTTCCGGCGGCCGTCAGCCTCAGGGACAACGGCGCCCACGTGGCGCCGCCACGCCAGCCTGCGAAGCATTTTCCAGTAGGGCCGCGGCTCTGGCGACAGCTCCCACACCCGAAGAGCCAAGAGGGAAAGCCGTGCCTCGTTGGAAAGCTCTTTGGCAGCCGCTCGCATGGCCCCACAGCAAGTAGGGCTGCGGGCTTTCCAGCGGCCGTCAGCCTCGGTGACACCAGCGCCCACGTGTCGCCGCCGCGCCAGCCTGCGAAGCATTTTCCGGTAGGGCCGCGGCTATGGCGACAGCTCCCACGCCCGAAGAGCCAGGAGGGAAAGCCGTGCCTCGTTGGAAAGCTCTTTGGCAGCCGCTCGCGTGGCCCCACAGCCCGTGGGGCTGCGGGCTTTCCAGCGGCCGTCAGCCTCGGCGACACCTGCGACCACGTGGCGCCCCCGTGCCAGCCTGCGAAGCATTTTCCGGTAGGGCCGCGGCTCTGGCGACAGCTCCCACGCCCGAAGAGCCAGGAGCGAAAGCCGTGCCTCGTTGCAAAGCTCTTTGGCAGCCGCTCGCGTGGCCCCACAGCCCGTGGGGCTGCGGGCTTTCCGGCGGCCGTCAGCCTCGGCGACACCGGCGCCCACGTGGCGCCGCCACGCCAGCCGGCGAAGCATTTTCCGGTAGGGCCGCGGCTCTGGCGACAGCTCCCACGGCCGAAGAGCCAGGAGGGAAAGCCGTGCCTCCTTGGAAAGCTCTTTGGCAGCCGCTCACGTGGCCCCACAGCCCGTGGGGCTGCGGGCTTTCCGGCGGCCGTCAGCCTTGGCGACACCGGCGCCCACGTGGCGCGGACACGCCAGACTGCGAAGCATTTTCCGGTAGGGCCGCGGCTCTGGCGACAGCTCCCACGCCCGAAGAGCCAGGAGGGAAAGCCGTGCCTCGTTGGAAAGCTATTTGGCAGCCGCTCGCGTGGCCCCACAGCCCGTGGGGCTGCGGGCTTTCCGGCGGCCGTCAGCCTCAGGGACAACGGCGCCCACGTGGCGCCGCCAGGCCAGCCTGCGAAGCATTTTCCAGTAGGGCCGCGGCTCTGGCGACAGCTCCCACACCCGAAGAGCCAAGAGGGAAAGCCGTGCCTCGTTGGAAAGCTCTTTGGCAGCCGCTCGCATGGCCCCACAGCAAGTAGGGCTGCGGGCTTTCCAGCGGCCGTCAGCCTCGGCGACACCAGCGCCCACGTGTCGCCGCCGCGCCAGCCTGCGAAGCATTTTCCGGTAGGGCCGCGGCTCTGGCGACAGCTCCCACGCCCGAAGAGCCAAGAGGGAAAGCCGTGCCTCCTTGCAAAGCTCTTTGGCAGCCGCTCGCGTGGCCCACAGCCCGTGGGGCTGCGGGCTTTCCGGCGGCCGTCAGCCTCGGCGACACCTGCGACCACGTGGCGCCCCCGTGCCAGCATGCGAAGCATTTTCCGATAGGGCCGCGGCTCTGGCGACAGCTCCCACGCCCGAAGAGCCAGGAGGGAAAGCCGTGCCTCGTTGCAAAGCTCTTTGGCAGCCGCTCGCGTGGCCCCACAGCCCGTGGGGCTGCGGGCTTTCCGGCGGCCGTCAGCCTCAGGGACAACGGCGCCCACGTGGCGCCGCCACGCCAGCCTGCGAAGCATTTTCCAGTAGGGCCGCGGCTCTGGCGACAGCTCCCACACCCGAAGAGCCAAGAGGGAAAGCCGTGCCTCGTTGGAAAGCTCTTTGGCAGCCGCTCGCATGGCCCCACAGCAAGTAGGGCTGCGGGCTTTCCGGCGGCCGTCAGCCTCGGCGACACCAGCGCCCACGTGTCGCTGCCGCGCCAGCCTGCGAAGCATTTTCCGGTAGGGCCGCGGCTCTGGCGACAGCTCCCACGCCCGAAGAGCCAAGAGGGAAAGCCGTGCCTCCTTGGAAAGCTCTTTGGCAGCCGCTCGCGTGGCCCACAGCCCGTGGGGCTGCGGGCTTTCCGGCGGCCGTCAGCCTCGGCGACACCTGCGACCACGTGGCGCCCCCGTACCAGCCTGCGAAGCATTTTCCGATAGGGCCGCGGCTCTGGCGACAGCTCCCACGCCCGAAGAGCCAGGAGGGAAAGCCGTGCCTCGTTGGAAAGCTCTTTGGCAGCCGCTCGCGTGGCCCCACAGCCCGTGGGGCTGCGGGCTTTCCGGCGGCCGTCAGCCTCGGCGACACCGGCGCCCACGTGGCGCCGCCACTCCAGCCGGCGAAGCATTTTCCGGTAGGGCCGCGGCTCTGGCGACAGCTCCCACGCCCGAAGAGCCAGGAGGGAAAGCCGTGCCTCCTAGGAAAGCTCTTTGGCAGCCGCTCGCGTGGCCCCACAGCCCGTGGGGCTGCGGGCTTTCCTGCGGCCGTCATCCTCGACGCCACCGGCGCCCACATGGCGCCCCCGCGCCAGCCTGCGAAGCATTTTCCGGTTGGGCCGCGGCTCTGGCGACAGCTCCCACGCCCGAAGAGCCAGGAGGGAAAGCCGTGCCTCCTAGGAAAGCTCTTTGGCAGCCGCTGGCGTGGCCCCACAGCCCGTGGGGCTGCGGGCTTTCCGGCGGCCGTCAGCCTCGGCGACACCGGCGCCCACGTGGCGCGGCCACGCCAGACTGCGAAGCATTTTCCGGTAGGGCCGCGGCTCTGGCGACAGCTCCCACGCCCGAAGAGCCAGGAGGGAAAGCCGTGCCTCGTTGGAAAGCTCTTTAGCAGCCGCTCGCGTGGCCCCACAGCCTGTGGGGCTGCGGGCTTTCCGGCGGCCGTCAGCCTCAGGGACAACGGCGCCCACGTGTCGCCGCCACGCCAGCCTGCGAAGCATTTTCCAGTAGGGCCGCGGCTCTGGCGACAGCTCCCACACCCGAAGAGCCAAGAGGGAAAGCCGTGCCTCGTTGGAAAGCTCTTTGGCAGCCGCTCGCATGGCCCCACAGCAAGTAGGGCTGCGGGCTTTCCAGCGGCCGTCAGCCTCGGTGACACCAGCGCCCACGTGTCGCCGCCGCGCCAGCCTGCGAAGCATTTTCCGGTAGGGCCGCGGCTATGGCGACAGCTCCCACGCCCGAAGAGCCAGGAGGGAAAGCCGTGCCTCGTTGGAAAGCTCTTTGGCAGCCGCTCGCGTGGCCTCACAGCCCGTGGGGCTGCGGGCTTTCCGGCGGCCGTCAGCCTCGGCGACACCTGCGACCACGTGGCGCCCCCGTGCCAGCCTGCGAAGCATTTTCCGGTAGGGCCGCGGCTCTGGCGACAGCTCCCACGCCCGAAGAGCCAGGAGCGAAAGCCGTGCCTCGTTGCAAAGCTCTTTGGCAGCCGCTCGCGTGGCCCCACAGCCCGTGGGGCTGCGGGCTTTCCGGCGGCCGTCAGCCTCGGCGACACCGGCGCCCACGTGGCGCCGCCACGCCAGCCGGCGAAGCATTTTCCGGTAGGGCCGCGGCTCTGGCGACAGCTCCCACGGCCGAAGAGCCAGGAGGGAAAGCCGTGCCTCCTTGGAAAGCTCTTTGGCAGCCGCTCACGTGGCCCCACAGCCCGTGGGGCTGCGGGCTTTCCGGCGGCCGTCAGCCTTGGCGACACCGGCGCCCACGTGGCGCGGACACGCCAGACTGCGAAGCATTTTCCGGTAGGGCCGCGGCTCTGGCGACAGCTCCCACGCCCGAAGAGCCAGGAGGGAAAGCCGTGCCTCGTTGGAAAGCTATTTGGCAGCCGCTCGCGTGGCCCCACAGCCCGTGGGGCTGCGGGCTTTCCGGCGGCCGTCAGCCTCAGGGACAACGGCGCCCACGTGGCGCCGCCACGCCAGCCTGCGAAGCATTTTCCAGTAGGGCCGCGGCTCTGGCGACAGCTCCCACACCCGAAGAGCCAAGAGGGAAAGCCGTGCCTCGTTGGAAAGCTCTTTGGCAGCCGCTCGCATGGCCCCACAGCAAGTAGGGCTGCGGGCTTTCCAGCGGCCGTCAGCCTCGGCGACACCAGCGCCCACGTGTCGCCGCCGCGCCAGCCTGCGCAGCATTTCCCGGTAGGGCCGCGGCTCTGGCGACAGCTCCCACGCCCGAAGAGCCAAGATGGAAAGCCGTGCCTCCTTGGAAAGCTCTTTGGCAGCCGCTCGCGTGGCCCACAGCCCGTGGGGCTGCGGGCTTTCCGGCGGCCGTCAGCCTCGGCGACACCTGCGACCACGTGGCGCCCCCGTGCCAGCATGCGAAGCATTTTCCGATAGGGCCGCGGCTCTGGCGACAGCTCCCACGCCCGAAGAGCCAGGAGGGAAAGCCGTGCCTCGTTGGAAAGCTATTTGGCAGGCGCTCGCGTGGCCCCACAGCCCGTGGGGCTGCGGGCTTTCCGGCGGCCGTCAGCCTCAGGGACAACGGCGCCCACGTGGCGCCGCCACGCCAGCCTGCGAAGCATTTTCCAGTAGGGCCGCGGCTCTGGCGACAGCTCCCACACCCGAAGAGCCAAGAGGGAAAGCCGTGCCTCGTTGGAAAGCTCTTTGGCAGCCGCTCGCGTGGCCCCACAGCAAGTAGGGCTGCGGGCTTTCCAGCGGCCGTCAGCCTCGGCGACACCAGCGCCCACGTGTCGCTGCCGCGCCAGCCTGCGAAGCATTTTCCGGTAGGGCCGCGGCTCTGGCGACAGCTCCCACGCCCGAAGAGCCAAGAGGGAAAGCCGTGCCTCCTTGGAAAGCTCTTTGGCAGCCGCTCGCGTGGCCCACAGCCCGTGGGGCTGCGGGCTTTCCGGCGGCCGTCAGCCTCGGCGACACCTGCGACCACGTGGCGCCCCCGTGCCAGCCTGCGAAGCATTTTCCGATAGGGCCGCGGCTCTGGCGACAGCTCCCACGCCCGAAGAGCCAGGAGGGAAAGCCGTGCCTCGTTGCAAAGCTCTTTGGCAGCCGCTCGCGTGGCCCCACAGCCCGTGGGGCTGAGGGCTTTCCGGCGGCCGTCAGCCTCGGCGACAGCGGCGCCCACGTGGCGCCGCCACTCCAGCCGGCGAAGCATTTTCCGGTAGGGCCGCGGCTCTGGCGACAGCTCCCACGCCCGAAGAGCCAGGAGGGAAAGCCGTGCCTCCTAGGAAAGCTCTTTGGCAGCCGCTCGCGTGGCCCCACAGCCCGTGGGGCTGCGGGCTTTCCTGCGGCCGTCATCCTCGACGCCACCGGCGCCCACATGGCGCCCCCGTGCCAGCCTGCGAAGCATTTTCCGGTTGGGCCGCGGCTCTGGTGACAGCTCCCACGCCCGAAGAGCCAGGAGGGAAAGCTGTGCCTCCTTGGAAAGCTCTTTGGCAGCCGCTCGCGTGGCCCCACAGCCCGTGGGGCTGCGGGCTTTCCGGCGGCCGTCAGCCTCGACGCCACCGGCGCCCACATGGCGCCCCCGCGCCAGCCTGCAAAGCATTTTCCGGTAGGGCCGCGGCTCTGACGACAGCTCCCACGCCCGAAGAGCCAGGAGGGAAAGCCGTGCCTCGTTGGAAAGCTATTTGGCAGCCGCTCGCGTGGCCCCACAGCCCGTGGGGCTGCGGGCTTTCCGGCGGCCGTCAGCCTCAGGGACAACGGCGCCCACGTGGCGCCGCCACGCCAGCCTGCGAAGCATTTTCCAGTAGGGCCGCGGCTCTGGCGACAGCTCCCACACCCGAAGAGCCAAGAGGGAAAGCCGTGCCTCGTTGGAAAGCTCTTTGGCAGCCGCTCGCATGGCCCCACAGCAAGTAGGGCTGCGGGCTTTCAGCGGCCGTCAGCCTCGGCGACACCAGCGCCCACGTGTCGCCGCCGCGCCAGCCTGCGAAGCATTTTCCGGTAGGGCCGCGGCTCTGGCGACAGCTCCCACGCCCGAAGAGCCAAGAGGGAAAGCCGTGCCTCCTTGGAAAGCTCTTTGGCAGCCGCTCGCGTGGCCCACAGCCCGTGGGGCTGCGGGCTTTCCGGCGGCCGTCAGCCTCGGCGACACCTGCGACCACGTGGCGCCCCCGTGCCAGGCTGCGAAGCATTTTCCGATAGGGCCGCGGCTCTGGCGACAGCTCCCACGCCCGAAGAGCCAGGAGGGAAAGCCGTGCCTCGTTGGAAAGCTATTTGGCAGCCGCTCGCGTGGCCCCACAGCCCGTGGGGCTGCGGGCTTTCCGGCGGCCGTCAGCCTCAGGGACAACGGCGCCCACGTGGCGCCGCCACGCCAGCCTGCGAAGCATTTTCCAGTAGGGCCGCGGCTCTGGCGACAGCTCCCACACCCGAAGAGCCAAGAGGGAAAGCCGTGCCTCGTTGGAAAGCTCTTTGGCAGCCGCTCGCATGGCCCCACAGCAAGTAGGGCTGCGGGCTTTCCAGCGGCCATCAGCCTCGGCGACACCAGCGCCCACGTGTCGCCGCCGCGCCAGCCTGCGAAGCATTTTCCGGTAGGGCCGCGGCTCTGGCGACAGCTCCCACGCCCGAAGAGCCAAGAGGGAAAGCCGTGCCTCGTTGGAAAGCTCTTTGGCAGCCGCTCGCGTGGCCCACAGCCCGTGGGGCTGCGGGCTTTCCGGCGGCCGTCAGCCTCGGCGACACCTGCGACCACGTGGCGCCCCCGTGCCAGCCTGCGAAGCATTTTCCGATAGGACCGCGGCTCTGGCGACAGCTCCCACGCCCGAAGAGCCAGGAGGGAAAGCCGTGCCTCCTAGGAAAGCTCTTTGGCAGCCGCTCGCGTGGCCCCACAGCCCGTGGGGCTGCGGGCTTTCCTGCGGCCGTCATCCTCGACGCCACCGGCGCCCACATGGCGCCCCCGCGCCAGCCTGCGAAGCATTTTCCGGTTGGGCCGCGGCTCTGGTGACAGCTCCCACGCCCGAAGAGCCAGGAGGGAAAGCCGTGCCTCCTTGTAAAGCTCTTTGGCAGCCGATCGCGTGGCCCCACAGCCCGTGGGGCTGCGGGCTTTCCGGCGGCCGTCAGCCTCGACGCCACCGGCGCCCACATGGCGCCCCCGCGCCAGCCTGCGAAGCATTTTCCGGTAGGGCCGCGGCTCTGACGACAGCTCCCACGCCCGAAGAGCCAGGAGGGAAAGCCGTGCCTCCTTGTAAAGCTCTTTGGCAGCCGCTCGCGTGGCCCCACAGCCCGTGGGGCTGCGGGTTTTCCGGCAGCCGTCAGCCTCGGCGACACCGGCGCCCACGTGGCGCCGCCGCGCCAGCCTGCGAAGCATTTTCCGGTAGGGCCGCGGCTCTGGCGACAGCTCCCATGCCCGAAGAGCCAGGAGGGAAAGCAGTGCCTCCCTGGAAAGCTCTTTGGCAGCCGCTCGCGTGGCCCCACAGCCCGTGGGGCTGCGGGCTTTCCGGCGGGCGTCAGCCTCGGCAACACCAGCGCCGACGTGTCGCCGCCGCGCCAGCCTGCGAAGCATTTTCCGGTAGGGCCGCGGGTCTGGCGACAGCTCCCACGCCCGAAGAGCCAAGAGGGAAAGCCGTGCCTCGTTGCAAAGCTCTTTGGCAGCCGCTCGCGTGGCCCCACAGCCCGTGGGGCTGCGGGATTTCCGGCGGCCGTCAGCCTCAGGGACAACGGCGCCCACGTGGCGCCGCCACGCCAGCCTGCGAAGCATTTTCCAGTAGGGCCGCGGCTCTGGCGAAAGCTCCCACACCCGAAGAGCCAAGAGGGAAAGCCGTGCCTCGTTGGAAAGCTCTTTGGCAGCCGCTCGCATGGCCCCACAGCAAGTAGGGCTGCGGGCTTTCCGGCGGCCGTCAGCCTCGGCGACACCAGCGCCCACGTGTCGCTGCCGCGCCAGCCTGCGAAGCATTTTCCGGTAGGGCCGCGGCTCTGGCGACAGCTCCCACGCCCGAAGAGCCAAGAGGGAAAGCCGTGCCTCCTTGGAAAGCTCTTTGGCAGCCGCTCGCGTGGCCCACAGCCCGTGGGGCTGCGGGCTTTCCGGCGGCCGTCAGCCTCGGCGACACCTGCGACCACGTGGCGCCCCCGTGCCAGCCTGCGAAGCATTTTCCGATAGGGCCGCGGCTCTGGCGACAGCTCCCACGCCCGAAGAGCCAGGAGGGAAAGCCGTGCCTCGTTGGAAAGCTCTTTGGCAGCCGCTCGCGTGGCCCCACAGCCCGTGGGGCTGCGGGCTTTCCGGCGGCCGTCAGCCTCGGCGACACCGGCGCCCACGTGGCGCCACCACTCCAGCCGGCGAAGCATTTTCCGGTAGGGCCGCGGCTCTGGCGACAGCTCCCACGCCCGAAGAGCCAGGAGGGAAAGCCGTGCCTCCTAGGAAAGCTCTTTGGCAGCCGCTCGCGTGGCCCCACAGCCCGTGGGGCTGCGGGCTTTCCTGCGGCCGTCATCCTCGACGCCACCGGCGCCCACATGGCGCCCCCGCGCCAGCCTGCGAAGCATTTTCCGGTTGGGCCGCGGCTCTGGCGACAGCTCCCACGCCCGAAGAGCCAGGAGGGAAAGCCGTGCCTCCTAGGAAAGCTCTTTGGCAGCCGCTGGCGTGGCCCCACAGCCCGTGGGGCTGCGGGCTTTCCGGCGGCCGTCAGCCTCGGCGACACCGGCGCCCACGTGGCGCGGCCACGCCAGACTGCGAAGCATTTTCCGGTAGGGCCGCGGCTCTGGCGACAGCTCCCACGCCCGAAGAGCCAGGAGGGAAAGCCGTGCCTCCTAGGAAAGCTCTTTGGCAGCCGCTCGCGTGGCCCCACAGCCTGTGGGGCTACGGGCTTTCCGGCGGCCGTCAGCCTCAGGGACAACGGCGCCCACGTGGCGCCGCCACGCCAGCCTGCGAAGCATTTTCCAGTAGGGCCGCGGCTCTGGCGACAGCTCCCACACCCGAAGAGCCAAGAGGGAAAGCCGTGCCTCGTTGGAAAGCTCTTTGGCAGCCGCTCGCATGGCCCCACAGCAAGTAGGGCTGCGGGCTTTCCAGCGGCCGTCAGCCTCGGTGACACCAGCGCCCACGTGTCGCCGCCGCGCCAGACTGCGAAGCATTTTCCGGTAGGGCCGCGGCTCTGGCGACAGCTCCCACGCCCGAAGAGCCAAGAGGGAAAGCCGTGCCTCCTTGGAAAGCTCTTTGGCAGCCGCTCGCGTGGCCCCACAGCCCGTGGGGCTGCGGGCTTTCCAGCGGCCGTCAGACTCGGCGACACCTGCGACCACGTGGCACCCCCGTGCCAGCCTGCGAAGCATTTTCCGGTAGGGCCGTGGCTCTGGCGACAGCTCCCACGCCCGAAGAGCCAGGAGCGAAAGCCGTGCCTCGTTGCAAAGCTCTTTGGCAGCCGCTCGCGTGGCCCCACAGCCCGTGGGGCTGCGGGCTTTCCGGCGGCCGTCAGCCTCGGCGACACCGGCGCCCACGTGGCGCCGCCACGCCAGCCGGCGAAGCATTTTCCGGTAGGGCCGCGGCTCTGGCGACAGCTCCCACGCCCGAAGAGCCAGGAGGGAAAGCCGTGCCTCCTTGGAAAGCTCTTTGGCAGCCACTCGCGTGGCCCCACAGCCCGTGGGGCTGCGGGCTTTCCGGCGGCCGTCAGCCTCGGCGACACCTGCGCCCATGTGGCGCCCCCGTGCCAGCCTGCGAAGCATTTTCCGGTTGGGCCGCGGCTCTGGTGACAGCTCCCACGCCCGAAGAGCCAGGAGGGAAAGCCGTGCCTCCTTGGAAAGCTCTTTGGCAGCCGCTCGCGTGGCCCCACAGCCCGTGGGGCTGCGGGCTTTCCGGCGGCCGTCAGCCTCGACGCCACCGGCGCCCACATGGCGCCCCCGCGCCAGCCTGCGAAGCATTTTCCGGTAGGGCCGCGGCTCTGACGACAGCTCCCACGCCCGAAGAGCCAGGAGGGAAAGCCGTGCCTCCTTGTAAAGCTCTTTGGCAGCCGCTCGCGTGGCCCCACAGCCCGTGGGGCTGCGGGCTCTCCGGCAGCCGTCAGCCTCGGCGACACCGGCGCCCACGTGGCGCCGCCGCGCCAGCCTGCGAAGCATTTTCCGGTAGGGCCGCGGCTCTGGCGACAGCTCCCATGCCCGAAGAGCCAGGAGGGAAAGCAGTGCCTCCCTGGAAAGCTCTTTGGCAGCCGCTCGCGTGGCCCCACAGCCCGTGGGGCTGCGGGCTTTCCGGCGGCCGTCAGCCTCGACGCCACCGGCGCCCACATGGCGCCCCCGCGCCAGCCTGCGAAGCATTTTCCGGTAGGGCCGCGGCTCTGGCGACAGCTCCCACGCCCGAAGAGCCAGGAGGGAAAGCCGTGCCTCCTTGTAAAGCTCTTTGGCAGCCGCTCGCGTGGCCCCACAGCCCGTCGGGCTGCGGGCTCTTCGGCAGCCGTCAGCCTCGGCGACACCGGCGCCCACGTGGCGCCGCCGCGCCAGCCTGCGAAGCATTTTCCGGTAGGGCCGCGGCTCTGGCGACAGCTCCCACGCCCGAAGAGCCAGGAGGGAAAGCCGTGCCTCGTTGGAAATCTCTTTGGCAGCTGCTCGCGTGGCCCCACAGCAAGTGGGGCTACGGGCTTTCCGGCGGCCGTCAGCCTCGGCGACACCGGCGCCCACGTGGCGCCGCCGTGCCAGCCTGCGAAGCATTTTCCGGTAGGGCCGCGGCTCTGGAGACAGCTCCCACGCCCGAAGAGCCAGGAGGGAAAGCAGTGCCTCCCTGGAAAGCTCTTTGGCAGCCGCTCGCGTGGCCCCACAGCGTGTGGGGCTGCGGGCTTTCCGGCGGGCGTCAGCCTCGGCGACACCAGCGCCCACGTGTCGCCGCCACGCCAGCCGGCGAAGCATTTTCCGGTAGGGCCGCGGCTCTGGCGACAGCTCCCACGCCCGAAGAGCCAGGAGGGAAAGCCGTGCCTCCTTGGAAAGCTCTTTGGCAGCCACTCGCGTGGCCCCACAGCCCGTGGGGCTGCGGGCTTTCCGGCGGCCGTCAGCCTCGGCGACACCTGCGCCCACGTGGCGCCCCCGTGCCAGCCTGCGAAGCATTTTCCGGTTGGGCCGCGGCTCTGGTGACAGCTCCCACGCCCGAAGAGCCAGGAGGGAAAGCCGTGCCTCCTTGGAAAGCTCTTTGGCAGCCGCTCGCGTGGCCCCACAGCCCGTGGGGCTGCGGGCTTTCCGGCGGCCGTCAGCCTCGACGCCACCGGCGCCCACATGGCGCCCCCGCGCCAGCCTGCGAAGCATTTTCCGGTAGGGCCGCGGCTCTGACGACAGCTCCCACGCCCGAAGAGCCAGGAGGGAAAGCCGTGCCTCCTTGTAAAGCTCTTTGGCAGCCGCTCGCGTGGCCCCACAGCCCGTGGGGCTGCGGGCTCTCCGGCAGCCGTCAGCCTCGGCGACACCGGCGCCCACGTGGCGCCGCCGCGCCAGCCTGCGAAGCATTTTCCGGTAGGGCCGCGGCTCTGGCGACAGCTCCCATGCCCGAAGAGCCAGGAGGGAAAGCAGTGCCTCCCTGGAAAGCTCTTTGGCAGCCGCTCGCGTGGCCCCACAGCCCGTGGGGCTGCGGGCTTTCCGGCGGCCGTCAGCCTCGACGCCACCGGCGCCCACATGGCGCCCCCGCGCCAGCCTGCGAAGCATTTTCCGGTAGGGCCGCGGCTCTGACGACAGCTCCCACGCCCGAAGAGCCAGGAGGGAAAGCCGTGCCTCCTTGTAAAGCTCTTTGGCAGCCGCTCGCGTGGCCCCACAGCCCGTGGGGCTGCGGGCTCTTCGGCAGCCGTCAGCCTCGGCGACACCGGCGCCCACGTGGCGCCGCCGCGCCAGCCTGCGAAGCATTTTCCGGTAGGGCCGCGGCTCTGGCGACAGCTCCCACGCCCGAAGAGCCAGGAGGGAAAGCCGTGCCTCGTTGGAAATCTCTTTGGCAGCTGCTCGCGTGGCCCCACAGCAAGTGGGGCTACGGGCTTTCCGGCGGCCGTCAGCCTCGGCGACACCGGCGCCCACGTGGCGCCGCCGTGCCAGCCTGCGAAGCATTTTCCGGTAGGGCCGCGGCTCTGGCGACAGCTCCCACGCCCGAAGAGCCAGGAGGGAAAGCAGTGCCTCCCTGGAAAGCTCTTTGGCAGCCGCTCGCGTGGCCCCACAGCGTGTGGGGCTGCGGGCTTTCCGGCGGGCGTCAGTCTCGGCGACACCAGCGCCCACGTGTCGCCGCCGCGCCAGTCTGCGAAGCATTTTCCGGTAGGGCCGCGGCTCTGGCGACAGCTCCCACGCCCGAAGAGCCAAGAGGGAAAGCCGTGCCTCCTTGGAAAGCTCTTTGGCAGCCGCTCGCGTGGCCCCACAGCCCGTGGGGCTGCGAGCTTTCCGGCGGCCGTCAGCCTCGGCGACACCTGCGACCACGTGGCGCCCCCGTGCCAGCCTGCGAAGCATTTTCCGGTAGGACCGCGGCTCTGGCGACAGCTCCCACGCCCGAAGAGCCAAGAGGGAAAGCCGTGCCTCCTTGGAAAGCTCTTTGGCAGCCGCTCGCGTGGCCCCACAGCCCGTGGGGCTGCGGGCTTTCCGGCGGCCGTCAGCCTCGACGCCACCGGCGCCCACATGGCGCCCCCGCGCCAGCCTGCGAAGCATTTTCCGGTAGGGCCGTGGCTCTGGCGACAGCTCCCACACCCGAAGAGCCAGGAGGGAAAGCCGTGCCTCGTTGGAAAGCTCTTTGGCAGCCGCTCGCGTGGCCCCACAGCCCGTGGGGCTGCGGGCTCTCCGGCAGCCATCAGCCTCGGCGACAACGGCGCCCACGTGGCGCCGCCGCGCCAGCCTGCGAAGCATTTTCCGGTAGGGCCGCGGCTCTGGCGACAGCTCCCACGCCCGAAGAGCCAGGAGGGAAAGCCGTGCCTCGTTGGAAAGCTCTTTGGCAGCCGCTCACGTGGCCCCACAGCCCGTGGGGCTGCGGGCTTTCCGGCGGCCGTCAGCCTCGACGCCACCGGCGCCCACATGGCGCCCCCGCGCCAGCCTGCGAAGCATTTTCCGGTAGGGCCGCGGCTCTGACGACAGCTCCCACGCCCGAAGAGCCAGGAGGGAAAGCCGTGCCTCCTTGTAAAGCTCTTTGGCAGCCGCTCGCGTGGCCCCACAGCCCGTGGGGCTGCGGGCTCTTCGGCAGCCTTCAGCCTCGGCGACACCGGCGCCCACGTGGCGCCGCCGCGCCAGCCTGCGAAGCATTTTCCGGTAGGGCCGCGGCTCTGGCGACAGCTCCCATGCCCGAAGAGCCAGGAGGGAAAGCAGTGCCTCCCTGGAAAGCTCTTTGGCAGCCGCTCGCGTGGCCCCACAGCCCGTGGGGCTGCGGGCTTTCCGGCGGCCGTCAGCCTCGGCAACACCAGCGCCCACGTGTCGCCGCCGCGCCAGCCTGCGAAGCATTTTCCGGTAGGGCCGCGGCTCTGGCGACAGCTCCCACGCCCGAAGAGCCAAGAGGGAAAGCCGTGCCTCGTTGGAAAGCTCTTTGGCAGCCGCTCGCGTGGCCCCACAGCCCGTGGGGCTGCGGGCTTTCCGGCGGCCGTCAGCCTCGGCGACACCTGCGACCACGTGGCGCCCCCGTGCCAGCCTGCGAACCATTTACCGGTAGGGCCGCGGCTCTGGCGACAGCTCCCACGCCCGAAGAGCCAGGAGCGAAAGCCGTGCCTCGTTGCAAAGCTCTTTGGCAGACGCTCGCGTGGCCCCACAGCCCGTGGGGCTGAGGGCTTTCCGGCGGCCATCAGCCTCGGCGACACCGGCGCCCACGTGGCGCCGCCACGCCAGCCGGCGAAGCATTTTCCGGTAGGGCCGCGGCTCTGGCGACAGCTCCCACGCCCGAAGAGCCAGGAGGGAAAGCCGTGCCTCCTTGGAAAGCTCTTTGGCAGCCGCTCACGTGGCCCCACAGCCCGTGGGGCTGCGGGCTTTCCGGCGGCCGTCAGCCTTGGCGACACCGGCGCCCACGTGGCGCGGCCACACCAGACTGCGAAGCATTTTCCGGTAGGGCCGCGGCTCTGGCGACAGCTCCCACGCCCGAAGAGCCAGGAGGGAAAGCCGTGCCTCGTTGGAAAGCTCTTTGGCAGCCGCTCGCGTGGCCCCACAGCCCGTGGGGCTGCGGGCTTTCCGGCGGCCGTCAGCCTCAGGGACAACGGCGCCCACGTGGCGCCGCCGCGCCAGCCTGCGAAGCATTTTCCAGTAGGGCCGCGGCTCTGGCGACAGCTCCCACGCCCGAAGAGCCAAGAGGGAAAGCCGTGCCTCGTTGGAAAGCTCTTTGGCAGCCGCTCGCATGGCCCCACAGCAAGTAGGGCTGCGGGCTTTCCGGCGGCCGTCAGCCTTGGCGACACCGGCGCCCACGTGGCGCGACCACGCCAGCCTGCGAAGCGTTTTCCGGTAGGGCCGCGGCTCTGGCGACAGCTCCCACGCCCGAAGAGCCAGGAGGGAAAGCCGTGCCTCGTTGGAAAGCTCTTTGGCAGCCGCTCGCGTGGCCCCACAGCCCGTGGGGCTGAGGGCTTTCCGGCGGCCGTCAGCTTCAGGGACAACGGCGCCCACGTGGCGCCGCCACGCCAGCCTGCGAAGCATTTTCCAGTAGGGCCGCGGCTCTGGCGACAGCTCCCACACCCGAAGAGCCAAGAGGGAAAGCCGTGCCTCGTTGGAAAGCTCTTTGGCAGCCGCTCGCATGGCCCCACAGCAAGTAGGGCTTCGGGCTTTCCAGCGGCCGTCAGCCTCGGCGACACCAGCGCCCACGTGTCGCCGCCGCGCCAGCCTGCGAAGCATTTTCCGGTAGGGCCGCGGCTCTGGCGACAGCTCCCACGCCCGAAGAGCCAAGAGGGAAAGCCGTGCCTCCTTGGAAAGCTCTTTGGCAGCCGCTCGCGTGGCCTCACAGCCCGTGGGGCTGCGGGCTTTCCGGCGGCCGTCAGCCTCGGCGACACCTGCGACCACGTGGCGCCCCCGTGCCAGCCTGCGAAGCATTTTCCGATAGGGCCGCGGCTCTGGCGACAGCTCCCACGCCCGAAGAGCCAGGAGGGAAAGCCGTGCCTCGTTGGAAAGCTCTTTGGCAGCCGCTCGCGTGGCGCCACAGCCCGTGGGGCTGCGGGCTTTCCGGCGGCCGTCAGCCTCGGCGACACCGGCGCCCACGTGGCGCCCCTGCGCCAGCCTGCGAAGCATTTTCCCTTAGGGCCGCGGCTCTGGCGACAGCTCCCACACCCGAAGAGCCAAGAGGGAAAGCCGTGCCTCGTTGGAAAGCTCTTTGGCAGCCGCTCGCGTGGCCCCACAGCCCGTGGGGCTGCGGGCTTTCCGGCGGCCGTCAGCCTCGGCGACAACGGCGCCCACATGGCGCCCCCGCGCCAGCCTGCGAAGCATTTTCCGGTAGGGCCGCGGCTCTGGCGACAGCTCCCGCGCCCGAAGAGCCAGGAGGGAAAGCCGTGCCTCGTTGGAAAGCTCTTTGGCAGCCGCTCGCGTGGCCCCACAGCAAGTGGGGCTACGGGCTTTCCAGCGGCCGTCAGCCTCGGCGACACCTGTGACCACGTGGCGCCCCCGCACCAGCCTGCGAAGCATTTTCCGGTAGGGCCGCGGCTCTGGTGACAGCTCCCACGCCCGAAGAGCCAGGAGGAAGAGCCGTGCCTCGTTGGAAAGCTCTTTGGCAGCCGCTCGCGTGGCCCCACAGCCCGTGGGGCTGCGGGCTTTCCGGCGGCCGTCAGCCTCGGCGACACCTGCGACCACGTGGCGCCCCCGTGCCAGCCTGCGAAGCATTTTCCGGTTGGGCCGCGGCTCTGGCGACAGCTCCCACGCCCGAAGAGCCAGGAGGGAAAGCCGTGCCTCCTTGGAAAGCTCTTTGGCAGCCGCTCGCGTGGCCCCACAGCCCGTGGGGCTGCGGGCTTTCCGGCGGCCGTCAGCCTCGGCAACACCGGCGCCCACGTGGCGCCGCCACGCCAGCCGGCGAAGCATTTTCCGGTAGGGCCGCGGCTCTGGCGACAGCTCCCACGCCCGAAGAGCCAGGAGGGAAAGCCATGCCTCGTTGGAAAGCTCTTTGGCAGCCACTCGCGTGGCCCCACAGCCCGTGGGGCTGCGGGCTTTCCGGCGGCCGTCAGCCTCGGCGACACCTGCGACCACGTGGCGCCCCCGTGCCAGCCTGCGAAGCATTTTCCGGTTGGGCCGCGGCTCTGGTGACAGCTCCCACGCCCGAAGAGCCAGGAGGGAAAGCCGTGCCTCCTTGGAAAGCTCTTTGGCAGCCGCTCGCGTGGCCCCACAGCCCGTGGGGCTGCGGGCTTTCCGGCGGCCGTCAGCCTCGACGCCACCGGCGCCCACATGGCGCCCCCGCGCCAGCCTGCGAAGCATTTTCCGGTAGGGCCGCGGCTCTGACGACAGCTCCCACGCCCGAAGAGCCAGGAGGGAAAGCCGTGCCTCCTTGTAAAGCTCTTTGGCAGCCGCTCGCGTGGCCCCACAGCCCGTGGGGCTGCGGGCTCTCCGGCAGCCGTCAGCCTCGGCGACACCGGCGCCCACGTGGCGCCGCCGCGCCAGCCTGCGAGGCATTTTCCGGTAGGGCCGCGGCTCTGGCGACAGCTCCCATGCCCGAAGAGCCAGGAGGGAAAGCAGTGCCTCCCTGGAAAGCTCTTTGGCAGCCGCTCGCGTGGCCCCACAGCCCGTGGGGCTGCGGGCTTTCCGGCGGCCGTCAGCCTCGACGCCACCGGCGCCCACATGGCGCCCCCGCGCCAGCCTGCGAAGCATTTTCCGGTAGGGCCGCGGCTCTGACGACAGCTCCCACGCCCGAAGAGCCAGGAGGGAAAGCCGTGCCTCCTTGTAAAGCTCTTTGGCAGCCGCTCGCGTGGCCCCACAGCCCGTGGGGCTGCGGGCTCTCCGGCAGCCGTCAGCCTCGGCGACACCGGCGCCCACGTGGCGCCGCCGCGCCAGCCTGCGAAGCATTTTCCGGTAGGGCCGCGGCTCTGGCGACAGCTCCCACGCCCGAAGAGCCAGGAGGGAAAGCCGTGCCTCGTTGGATAGCTCTTTGGCAGCCGCTCGCGTGGCCCCACAGCCCGTGGGGCTGCGGGCTTTCCGGCGGCCGTCAGCCTCAGGGACAACGGCGCCCACGTGGCGCCGCCACGCCAGCCTGCGAAGCATTTTCCAGTAGGGCCGCGGCTCTGGCGACAGCTCCCACACCCGAAGAGCCAAGAGGGGAAAGCCGTGCCTCGTTGGAAAGCTCTTTGGCAGCCGCTCGCATGGCCCCACAGCAAGTAGGGCTGCGGGCTTTCCAGCGGCCGTCAGCCTCGGTGACACCAGCGCCCATGTGTCGCCGCCGCGCCAGCCTGCGAAGCATTTTCCGGTAGGGCCGCGGCTCTGGCGACAGCTCCCACGCCCGAAGAGCAAAGCGGGAAAGCCGTGCCTCCTTGGAAAGCTCTTTGGCAGCCGCTCGCGTGGCCCCACAGCCCCTGGGGCTGCGGGCTTTCCAGCGGCCGTCAGACTCGGCGACACCTGCGACCACGTGGCGCCCCCGTGCCAGCCTGCGAAGCATTTTCCGATAGGGCCGCGGCTCTGGCGACAGCTCCCACGCCCGAAGAGCCAGGAGGGAAAGCCGTGCCTCGTTGGAAAGCTCTTTGGCAGCCGCTCGCGTGGCCCCACAGCCCGTGGGGCTGCGGGCTTTCCGGCGGCCGTCAGCCTCGGCAACACCTGCGACCACGTGGCGCCCCCGTGCCAGCCTGCGAAGCATTTTCCGGTAGGGCCGTGGCTCTGGCGACAGCTCCCATGCCCGAAGAGCCAGGAGCGAAAGCCGTGCCTCGTTGCAAAGCTCTTTGGCAGCCGCTCGCGTGGCCCCACAGCCCGTGGGGCTGCGGGCTTTATGGCGGCCGTCAGCCTCGGCGACACCGGCGCCCACGTGGCGCCGCCACGCCAGCCGGCGAAGCATTTTCCGGTAGGGCCGTGGCTCTGGCGACAGCTCCCACGCCCGAAGAGCCAGGAGGGAAAGCCGTGCCTCGTTGGAAAGCTCTTTGGCAGCCGCTCGCATGGCCCCACAGCAAGTAGGGCTTCGGGCTTTCCAGCGGCCGTCAGCCTCGGTGACACCAGCGCCCATGTGTCGCCGCCGCGCCAGCCTGCGAAGCATTTTCCGGTAGGGCCGCGGCTCTGGCGACAGCTCCCACGCCCGAAGAGCAAAGCGGGAAAGCCGTGCCTCCTTGGAAAGCTCTTTGGCAGCCGCTCGCGTGGCCCCACAGCCCCTGGGGCTGCGGGCTTTCCAGCGGCCGTCAGACTCGGCGACACCTGCGACCACGTGGCGCCCCCGTGCCAGCCTGCGAAGCATTTTCCGATAGGGCCGCGGCTCTGGCGACAGCTCCCACGCCCGAAGAGCCAGGAGGGAAAGCCGTGCCTCGTTGGAAAGCTCTTTGGCAGCCGCTCGCGTGGCCCCACAGCCCGTGGGGCTGCGGGCTTTCCGGCGGCCGTCAGCCTCGGCAACACCTGCGACCACGTGGCGCCCCCGTGCCAGCCTGCGAAGCATTTTCCGGTAGGGCCGCGGCTCTGGCGACAGCTCCCATGCCCGAAGAGCCAGGAGCGAAAGCCGTGCCTCGTTGCAAAGCTCTTTGGCAGCCGCTCGCGTGGCCCCACAGCCCGTGGGGCTGCGGGCTTTCCGGCGGCCGTCAGCCTTGGCGACACCGGCGCCCACGTGGCGCGACCACGCCAGCCTGCGAAGCGTTTTCCGGTAGGGCCGCGGCTCTGGCGACAGCTCCCACGCCCGAAGAGCCAGGAGGGAAAGCCGTGCCTCGTTGGAAAGCTCTTTGGCAGCCTCTCGCGTGGCCCCACAGCCCGTGGGGCTGAGGGCTTTCCGGCGGCCGTCAGCTTCAGGGACAACGGCGCCCACGTGGCGCCGCCACGCCAGCCTGCGAAGCATTTTCCAGTAGGGCCGCGGCTCTGGCGACAGCTCCCACACCCGAAGAGCCAAGAGGGAAAGCCGTGCCTCGTTGGAAAGCTCTTTGGCAGCCGCTCGCATGGCCCCACAGCAAGTAGGGCTTCGGGCTTTCCAGCGGCCGTCAGCCTCGGCGACACCAGCGCCCACGTGTCGCCGCCGCGCCAGCCTGCGAAGCATTTTCCGGTAGGGCCGCGGCTCTGGCGACAGCTCCCACGCCCGAAGAGCCAAGAGGGAAAGCCGTGCCTCCTTGGAAAGCTCTTTGGCAGCCGCTCGCGTGGCCTCACAGCCCGTGGGGCTGCGGGCTTTCCGGCGGCCGTCAGCCTCGGCGACACCTGCGACCACGTGGCGCCCCCGTGCCAGCCTGCGAAGCATTTTCCGATAGGGCCGCGGCTCTGGCGACAGCTCCCACGCCCGAAGAGCCAGGAGGGAAAGCCGTGCCTCCTTGGAAAGCTCTTTGGCAGCCACTCGCGTGGCCCCACAGCCCGTGGGGCTGCGGGCTTTCCGGCGGCCGTCAGCCTCGGCGACACCTGCGCCCACGTGGCGCCCCCGTGCCAGCCTGCGAAGCATTTTCCGGTTGGGCCGCGGCTCTGGTGACAGCTCCCACGCCCGAAGAGCCAGGAGGGAAAGCCGTGCCTCCTTGGAAAGCTCTTTGGCAGCCGCTCGCGTGGCCCCACAGCCCGTGGGGCTGCGGGCTTTCCGGCGGCCGTCAGCCTCGACGCCACCGGCGCCCACATGGCGCCCCCGCGCCAGCCTGCGAAGCATTTTCCGGTAGGGCCGCGGCTCTGACGACAGCTCCCACGCCCGAAGAGCCAGGAGGGAAAGCCGTGCCTCCTTGTAAAGCTCTTTGGCAGCCGCTCGCGTGGCCCCACAGCCCGTGGGGCTGCGGGCTCTCCGGCAGCCGTCAGCCTCGGCGACACCGGCGCCCACGTGGCGCCGCCGCGCCAGCCTGCGAAGCATTTTCCGGTAGGGCCGCGGCTCTGGCGACAGCTCCCATGCCCGAAGAGCCAGGAGGGAAAGCAGTGCCTCCCTGGAAAGCTCTTTGGCAGCCGCTCGCGTGGCCCCACAGCCCGTGGGGCTGCGGGCTTTCCGGCGGCCGTCAGCCTCGACGCCACCGGCGCCCACATGGCGCCCCCGCGCCAGCCTGCGAAGCATTTTCCGGTAGGGCCGCGGCTCTGACGACAGCTCCCACGCCCGAAGAGCCAGGAGGGAAAGCCGTGCCTCCTTGTAAAGCTCTTTGGCAGCCGCTCGCGTGGCCCCACAGCCCGTGGGGCTGCGGGCTCTTCGGCAGCCGTCAGCCTCGGCGACACCGGCGCCCACGTGGCGCCGCCGCGCCAGCCTGCGAAGCATTTTCCGGTAGGGCCGCGGCTCTGGCGACAGCTCCCACGCCCGAAGAGCCAGGAGGGAAAGCCGTGCCTCGTTGGAAATCTCTTTGGCAGCTGCTCGCGTGGCCCCACAGCAAGTGGGGCTACGGGCTTTCCGGCGGCCGTCAGCCTCGGCGACACCGGCGCCCACGTGGCGCCGCCGTGCCAGCCTGCGAAGCATTTTCCGGTAGGGCCGCGGCTCTGGCGACAGCTCCCACGCCCGAAGAGCCAGGAGGGAAAGCAGTGCCTCCCTGGAAAGCTCTTTGGCAGCCGCTCGCGTGGCCCCACAGCGTGTGGGGCTGCGGGCTTTCCGGCGGGCGTCAGTCTCGGCGACACCAGCGCCCACGTGTCGCCGCCGCGCCAGTCTGCGAAGCATTTTCCGGTAGGGCCGCGGCTCTGGCGACAGCTCCCACGCCCGAAGAGCCAAGAGGGAAAGCCGTGCCTCCTTGGAAAGCTCTTTGGCAGCCGCTCGCGTGGCCCCACAGCCCGTGGGGCTGCGAGCTTTCCGGCGGCCGTCAGCCTCGGCGACACCTGCGACCACGTGGCGCCCCCGTGCCAGCCTGCGAAGCATTTTCCGGTAGGACCGCGGCTCTGGCGACAGCTCCCACGCCCGAAGAGCCAAGAGGGAAAGCCGTGCCTCCTTGGAAAGCTCTTTGGCAGCCGCTCGCGTGGCCCCACAGCCCGTGGGGCTGCGGGCTTTCCGGCGGCCGTCAGCCTCGACGCCACCGGCGCCCACATGGCGCCCCCGCGCCAGCCTGCGAAGCATTTTCCGGTAGGGCCGTGGCTCTGGCGACAGCTCCCACACCCGAAGAGCCAGGAGGGAAAGCCGTGCCTCGTTGGAAAGCTCTTTGGCAGCCGCTCGCGTGGCCCCACAGCCCGTGGGGCTGCGGGCTCTCCGGCAGCCGTCAACCTCGGCGACAACGGCGCCCACGTGGCGCCGCCGCGCCAGCCTGCGAAGCATTTTCCGGTAGGGCCGCGGCTCTGGCGACAGCTCCCACGCCCGAAGAGCCAGGAGGGAAAGCCGTGCCTCGTTGGAAAGCTCTTTGGCAGCCGCTCACGTGGCCCCACAGCCCGTGGGGCTGCGGGCTTTCCGGCGGCCGTCAGCCTCGACGCCACCGGCGCCCACATGGCGCCCCCGCGCCAGCCTGCGAAGCATTTTCCGGTAGGGCCGCGGCTCTGACGACAGCTCCCACGCCCGAAGAGCCAGGAGGGAAAGCCGTGCCTCCTTGTAAAGCTCTTTGGCAGCCGCTCGCGTGGCCCCACAGCCCGTGGGGCTGCGGGCTCTTCGGCAGCCGTCAGCCTCGGCGACACCGGCGCCCACGTGGCGCCGCCGCGCCAGCCTGCGAAGCATTTTCCGGTAGGGCCGCGGCTCTGGCGACAGCTCCCATGCCCGAAGAGCCAGGAGGGAAAGCAGTGCCTCCCTGGAAAGCTCTTTGGCAGCCGCTCGCGTGGCCCCACAGCCCGTGGGGCTGCGGGCTTTCCGGCGGCCGTCAGCCTCGGCAACACCAGCGCCCACGTGTCGCCGCCGCGCCAGCCTGCGAAGCATTTTCCGGTAGGGCCGCGGCTCTGGCGACAGCTCCCACGCCCGAAGAGCCAAGAGGGAAAGCCGTGCCTCGTTGGAAAGCTCTTTGGCAGCCGCTCGCGTGGCCCCACAGCCCGTGGGGCTGCGGGCTTTCCGGCGGCCGTCAGCCTCGGCGACACCTGCGACCACGTGGCGCCCCCGTGCCAGCCTGCGAACCATTTACCGGTAGGGCCGCGGCTCTGGCGACAGCTCCCACGCCCGAAGAGCCAGGAGCGAAAGCCGTGCCTCGTTGCAAAGCTCTTTGGCAGACGCTCGCGTGGCCCCACAGCCCGTGGGGCTGAGGGCTTTCCGGCGGCCATCAGCCTCGGCGACACCGGCGCCCACGTGGCGCCGCCACGCCAGCCGGCGAAGCATTTTCCGGTAGGGCCGCGGCTCTGGCGACAGCTCCCACGCCCGAAGAGCCAGGAGGGAAAGCCGTGCCTCCTTGGAAAGCTCTTTGGCAGCCGCTCACGTGGCCCCACAGCCCGTGGGGCTGCGGGCTTTCCGGCGGCCGTCAGCCTTGGCGACACCGGCGCCCACGTGGCGCGGCCACACCAGACTGCGAAGCATTTTCCGGTAGGGCCGCGGCTCTGGCGACAGCTCCCACGCCCGAAGAGCCAGGAGGGAAAGCCGTGCCTCGTTGGAAAGCTCTTTGGCAGCCGCTCGCGTGGCCCCACAGCCCGTGGGGCTGCGGGCTTTCCGGCGGCCGTCAGCCTCAGGGACAACGGCGCCCACGTGGCGCCGCCGCGCCAGCCTGCGAAGCATTTTCCAGTAGGGCCGCGGCTCTGGCGACAGCTCCCACGCCCGAAGAGCCAAGAGGGAAAGCCGTGCCTCGTTGGAAAGCTCTTTGGCAGCCGCTCGCATGGCCCCACAGCAAGTAGGGCTGCGGGGCTTTCCGGCGGCCGTCAGCCTTGGCGACACCGGCGCCCACGTGGCGCGACCACGCCAGCCTGCGAAGCGTTTTCCGGTAGGGCCGCGGCTCTGGCGACAGCTCCCACGCCCGAAGAGCCAGGAGGGAAAGCCGTGCCTCGTTGGAAAGCTCTTTGGCAGCCGCTCGCGTGGCCCCACAGCCCGTGGGGCTGAGGGCTTTCCGGCGGCCGTCAGCTTCAGGGACAACGGCGCCCACGTGGCGCCGCCACGCCAGCCTGCGAAGCATTTTCCAGTAGGGCCGCGGCTCTGGCGACAGCTCCCACACCCGAAGAGCCAAGAGGGAAAGCCGTGCCTCGTTGGAAAGCTCTTTGGCAGCCGCTCGCATGGCCCCACAGCAAGTAGGGCTTCGGGCTTTCCAGCGGCCGTCAGCCTCGGCGACACCAGCGCCCACGTGTCGCCGCCGCGCCAGCCTGCGAAGCATTTTCCGGTAGGGCCGCGGCTCTGGCGACAGCTCCCACGCCCGAAGAGCCAAGAGGGAAAGCCGTGCCTCCTTGGAAAGCTCTTTGGCAGCCGCTCGCGTGGCCTCACAGCCCGTGGGGCTGCGGGCTTTCCGGCGGCCGTCAGCCTCGGCGACACCTGCGACCACGTGGCGCCCCCGTGCCAGCCTGCGAAGCATTTTCCGATAGGGCCGCGGCTCTGGCGACAGCTCCCACGCCCGAAGAGCCAGGAGGGAAAGCCGTGCCTCGTTGGAAAGCTCTTTGGCAGCCGCTCGCGTGGCGCCACAGCCCGTGGGGCTGCGGGCTTTCCGGCGGCCGTCAGCCTCGGCGACACCGGCGCCCACGTGGCGCCCCTGCGCCAGCCTGCGAAGCATTTTCCCTTAGGGCCGCGGCTCTGGCGACAGCTCCCACACCCGAAGAGCCAAGAGGGAAAGCCGTGCCTCGTTGGAAAGCTCTTTGGCAGCCGCTCGCGTGGCCCCACAGCCCGTGGGGCTGCGGGCTTTCCGGCGGCCGTCAGCCTCGGCGACAACGGCGCCCACATGGCGCCCCCGCGCCAGCCTGCGAAGCATTTTCCGGTAGGGCCGCGGCTCTGGCGACAGCTCCCGCGCCCGAAGAGCCAGGAGGGAAAGCCGTGCCTCGTTGGAAAGCTCTTTGGCAGCCGCTCGCGTGGCCCCACAGCAAGTGGGGCTACGGGCTTTCCAGCGGCCGTCAGCCTCGGCGACACCTGTGACCACGTGGCGCCCCCGCACCAGCCTGCGAAGCATTTTCCGGTAGGGCCGCGGCTCTGGTGACAGCTCCCACGCCCGAAGAGCCAGGAGGAAGAGCCGTGCCTCGTTGGAAAGCTCTTTGGCAGCCGCTCGCGTGGCCCCACAGCCCGTGGGGCTGCGGGCTTTCCGGCGGCCGTCAGCCTCGGCGACACCTGCGACCACGTGGCGCCCCCGTGCCAGCCTGCGAAGCATTTTCCGGTTGGGCCGCGGCTCTGGCGACAGCTCCCACGCCCGAAGAGCCAGGAGGGAAAGCCGTGCCTCCTTGGAAAGCTCTTTGGCAGCCGCTCGCGTGGCCCCACAGCCCGTGGGGCTGCGGGCTTTCCGGCGGCCGTCAGCCTCGGCAACACCGGCGCCCACGTGGCGCCGCCACGCCAGCCGGCGAAGCATTTTCCGGTAGGGCCGCGGCTCTGGCGACAGCTCCCACGCCCGAAGAGCCAGGAGGGAAAGCCATGCCTCGTTGGAAAGCTCTTTGGCAGCCACTCGCGTGGCCCCACAGCCCGTGGGGCTGCGGGCTTTCCGGCGGCCGTCAGCCTCGGCGACACCTGCGACCACGTGGCGCCCCCGTGCCAGCCTGCGAAGCATTTTCCGGTTGGGCCGCGGCTCTGGTGACAGCTCCCACGCCCGAAGAGCCAGGAGGGAAAGCCGTGCCTCCTTGGAAAGCTCTTTGGCAGCCGCTCGCGTGGCCCCACAGCCCGTGGGGCTGCGGGCTTTCCGGCGGCCGTCAGCCTCGACGCCACCGGCGCCCACATGGCGCCCCCGCGCCAGCCTGCGAAGCATTTTCCGGTAGGGCCGCGGCTCTGACGACAGCTCCCACGCCCGAAGAGCCAGGAGGGAAAGCCGTGCCTCCTTGTAAAGCTCTTTGGCAGCCGCTCGCGTGGCCCCACAGCCCGTGGGGCTGCGGGCTCTCCGGCAGCCGTCAGCCTCGGCGACACCGGCGCCCACGTGGCGCCGCCGCGCCAGCCTGCGAGGCATTTTCCGGTAGGGCCGCGGCTCTGGCGACAGCTCCCATGCCCGAAGAGCCAGGAGGGAAAGCAGTGCCTCCCTGGAAAGCTCTTTGGCAGCCGCTCGCGTGGCCCCACAGCCCGTGGGGCTGCGGGCTTTCCGGCGGCCGTCAGCCTCGACGCCACCGGCGCCCACATGGCGCCCCCGCGCCAGCCTGCGAAGCATTTTCCGGTAGGGCCGCGGCTCTGACGACAGCTCCCACGCCCGAAGAGCCAGGAGGGAAAGCCGTGCCTCCTTGTAAAGCTCTTTGGCAGCCGCTCGCGTGGCCCCACAGCCCGTGGGGCTGCGGGCTCTCCGGCAGCCGTCAGCCTCGGCGACACCGGCGCCCACGTGGCGCCGCCGCGCCAGCCTGCGAAGCATTTTCCGGTAGGGCCGCGGCTCTGGCGACAGCTCCCACGCCCGAAGAGCCAGGAGGGAAAGCCGTGCCTCGTTGGATAGCTCTTTGGCAGCCGCTCGCGTGGCCCCACAGCCCGTGGGGCTGCGGGCTTTCCGGCGGCCGTCAGCCTCAGGGACAACGGCGCCCACGTGGCGCCGCCACGCCAGCCTGCGAAGCATTTTCCAGTAGGGCCGCGGCTCTGGCGACAGCTCCCACACCCGAAGAGCCAAGAGGGAAAGCCGTGCCTCGTTGGAAAGCTCTTTGGCAGCCGCTCGCATGGCCCCACAGCAAGTAGGGCTGCGGGCTTTCCAGCGGCCGTCAGCCTCGGTGACACCAGCGCCCATGTGTCGCCGCCGCGCCAGCCTGCGAAGCATTTTCCGGTAGGGCCGCGGCTCTGGCGACAGCTCCCACGCCCGAAGAGCAAAGCGGGAAAGCCGTGCCTCCTTGGAAAGCTCTTTGGCAGCCGCTCGCGTGGCCCCACAGCCCCTGGGGCTGCGGGCTTTCCAGCGGCCGTCAGACTCGGCGACACCTGCGACCACGTGGCGCCCCCGTGCCAGCCTGCGAAGCATTTTCCGATAGGGCCGCGGCTCTGGCGACAGCTCCCACGCCCGAAGAGCCAGGAGGGAAAGCCGTGCCTCGTTGGAAAGCTCTTTGGCAGCCGCTCGCGTGGCCCCACAGCCCGTGGGGCTGCGGGCTTTCCGGCGGCCGTCAGCCTCGGCAACACCTGCGACCACGTGGCGCCCCCGTGCCAGCCTGCGAAGCATTTTCCGGTAGGGCCGTGGCTCTGGCGACAGCTCCCATGCCCGAAGAGCCAGGAGCGAAAGCCGTGCCTCGTTGCAAAGCTCTTTGGCAGCCGCTCGCGTGGCCCCACAGCCCGTGGGGCTGCGGGCTTTATGGCGGCCGTCAGCCTCGGCGACACCGGCGCCCACGTGGCGCCGCCACGCCAGCCGGCGAAGCATTTTCCGGTAGGGCCGTGGCTCTGGCGACAGCTCCCACGCCCGAAGAGCCAGGAGGGAAAGCCGTGCCTCGTTGGAAAGCTCTTTGGCAGCCGCTCGCATGGCCCCACAGCAAGTAGGGCTTCGGGCTTTCCAGCGGCCGTCAGCCTCGGTGACACCAGCGCCCATGTGTCGCCGCCGCGCCAGCCTGCGAAGCATTTTCCGGTAGGGCCGCGGCTCTGGCGACAGCTCCCACGCCCGAAGAGCAAAGCGGGAAAGCCGTGCCTCCTTGGAAAGCTCTTTGGCAGCCGCTCGCGTGGCCCCACAGCCCCTGGGGCTGCGGGCTTTCCAGCGGCCGTCAGACTCGGCGACACCTGCGACCACGTGGCGCCCCCGTGCCAGCCTGCGAAGCATTTTCCGATAGGGCCGCGGCTCTGGCGACAGCTCCCACGCCCGAAGAGCCAGGAGGGAAAGCCGTGCCTCGTTGGAAAGCTCTTTGGCAGCCGCTCGCGTGGCCCCACAGCCCGTGGGGCTGCGGGCTTTCCGGCGGCCGTCAGCCTCGGCAACACCTGCGACCACGTGGCGCCCCCGTGCCAGCCTGCGAAGCATTTTCCGGTAGGGCCGCGGCTCTGGCGACAGCTCCCATGCCCGAAGAGCCAGGAGCGAAAGCCGTGCCTCGTTGCAAAGCTCTTTGGCAGCCGCTCGCGTGGCCCCACAGCCCGTGGGGCTGCGGGCTTTCCGGCGGCCGTCAGCCTTGGCGACACCGGCGCCCACGTGGCGCGACCACGCCAGCCTGCGAAGCGTTTTCCGGTAGGGCCGCGGCTCTGGCGACAGCTCCCACGCCCGAAGAGCCAGGAGGGAAAGCCGTGCCTCGTTGGAAAGCTCTTTGGCAGCCTCTCGCGTGGCCCCACAGCCCGTGGGGCTGAGGGCTTTCCGGCGGCCGTCAGCTTCAGGGACAACGGCGCCCACGTGGCGCCGCCACGCCAGCCTGCGAAGCATTTTCCAGTAGGGCCGCGGCTCTGGCGACAGCTCCCACACCCGAAGAGCCAAGAGGGAAAGCCGTGCCTCGTTGGAAAGCTCTTTGGCAGCCGCTCGCATGGCCCCACAGCAAGTAGGGCTTCGGGCTTTCCAGCGGCCGTCAGCCTCGGCGACACCAGCGCCCACGTGTCGCCGCCGCGCCAGCCTGCGAAGCATTTTCCGGTAGGGCCGCGGCTCTGGCGACAGCTCCCACGCCCGAAGAGCCAAGAGGGAAAGCCGTGCCTCCTTGGAAAGCTCTTTGGCAGCCGCTCGCGTGGCCTCACAGCCCGTGGGGCTGCGGGCTTTCCGGCGGCCGTCAGCCTCGGCGACACCTGCGACCACGTGGCGCCCCCGTGCCAGCCTGCGAAGCATTTTCCGATAGGGCCGCGGCTCTGGCGACAGCTCCCACGCCCGAAGAGCCAGGAGGGAAAGCCGTGCCTCGTTGGAAAGCTCTTTGGCAGCCGCTCGCGTGGCGCCACAGCCCGTGGGGCTGCGGGCTTTCCGGCGGCCGTCAGCCTCGGCGACACCGGCGCCCACGTGGCGCCCCTGCGCCAGCCTGCGAAGCATTTTCCGGTAGGGCCGCGGCTCTGGCGACAGCTCCCACACCCGAAGAGCCAAGAGGGAAAGCCGTGCCTCGTTGGAAAGCTCTTTGGCAGCCGCTCGCGTGGCCCCACAGCCCGTGGGGCTGCGGGCTTTCCGGCGGCCGTCAGCCTCGGCGACAACGGCGCCCACATGGCGCCCCCGCGCCAGCCTGCGAAGCATTTTCCGGTAGGGCCGCGGCTCTGGCGACAGCTCCCGCGCCCGAAGAGCCAGGAGGGAAAGCCGTGCCTCGTTGGAAAGCTCTTTGGCAGCCGCTCGCGTGGCCCCACAGCAAGTGGGGCTACGGGCTTTCCAGCGGCCGTCAGCCTCGGCGACACCTGTGACCACGTGGCGCCCCCGCACCAGCCTGCGAAGCATTTTCCGGTAGGGCCGCGGCTCTGGTGACAGCTCCCACGCCCGAAGAGCCAGGAGGAAGAGCCGTGCCTCGTTGGAAAGCTCTTTGGCAGCCGCTCGCGTGGCCCCACAGCCCGTGGGGCTGCGGGCTTTCCGGCGGCCGTCAGCCTCGGCGACACCTGCGACCACGTGGCGCCCCCGTGCCAGCCTGCGAAGCATTTTCCGGTTGGGCCGCGGCTCTGGTGACAGCTCCCACGCCCGAAGAGCCAAGAGGGAAAGCCGTGCCTCCTTGGAAAGCTCTTTGGCAGCCGCTCGCGTGGCCCCACAGCCCGTGGGGCTGCGGGCTTTCCGGCGGCCGTCAGCCTCGGCAACACCGGCGCCCACGTGGCGCCGCCACGCCAGCCGGCGAAGCATTTTCCGGTAGGGCCGCGGCTCTGGCGACAGCTCCCACGCCCGAAGAGCCAGGAGGGAAAGCCATGCCTCGTTGGAAAGCTCTTTGGCAGCCACTCGCGTGGCCCCACAGCCCGTGGGGCTGCGGGCTTTCCGGCGGCCGTCAGCCTCGGCGACACCTGCGACCACGTGGCGCCCCCGTGCCAGCCTGCGAAGCATTTTCCGGTTGGGCCGCGGCTCTGGTGACAGCTCCCACGCCCGAAGAGCCAGGAGGGAAAGCCGTGCCTCCTTGGAAAGCTCTTTGGCAGCCGCTCGCGTGGCCCCACAGCCCGTGGGGCTGCGGGCTTTCCGGCGGCCGTCAGCCTCGACGCCACCGGCGCCCACATGGCGCCCCCGCGCCAGCCTGCGAAGCATTTTCCGGTAGGGCCGCGGCTCTGACGACAGCTCCCACGCCCGAAGAGCCAGGAGGGAAAGCCGTGCCTCCTTGTAAAGCTCTTTGGCAGCCGCTCGCGTGGCCCCACAGCCCGTGGGGCTGCGGGCTCTCCGGCAGCCGTCAGCCTCGGCGACACCGGCGCCCACGTGGCGCCGCCGCGCCAGCCTGCGAGGCATTTTCCGGTAGGGCCGCGGCTCTGGCGACAGCTCCCATGCCCGAAGAGCCAGGAGGGAAAGCAGTGCCTCCCTGGAAAGCTCTTTGGCAGCCGCTCGCGTGGCCCCACAGCCCGTGGGGCTGCGGGCTTTCCGGCGGCCGTCAGCCTCGACGCCACCGGCGCCCACATGGCGCCCCCCGCGCCAGCCTGCGAAGCGTTTTCCGGTAGGGCCGCGGCTCTGGCGACAGCTCCCACGCCCGAAGAGCCAGGAGGGAAAGCCGTGCCTCCTTGTAAAGCTCTTTGGCAGCCGCTCGCGTGGCCCCACAGCCCGTGGGGCTGCGGGCTCTCCGGCAGCCGTCAGCCTCGGCGACACCGGCGCCCACGTGGCGCCGCCGCGCCAGCCTGCGAAGCATTTTCCGGTAGGGCCGCGGCTCTGGCGACAGCTCCCACACCCGAAGAGCCAAGAGGGAAAGCCGTGCCTCGTTGGAAAGCTCTTTGGCAGCCGCTCGCATGGCCCCACAGCAAGTAGGGCTTCGGGCTTTCCAGCGGCCGTCAGCCTCGGCGACACCAGCGCCCACGTGTCGCCGCCGCGCCAGCCTGCGAAGCATTTTCCGGTAGGGCCGCGGCTCTGGCGACAGCTCCCACGCCCGAAGAGCCAAGAGGGAAAGCCGTGCCTCCTTGGAAAGCTCTTTGGCAGCCGCTCGCGTGGCCTCACAGCCCGTGGGGCTGCGGGCTTTCCGGCGGCCGTCAGCCTCGGCGACACCTGCGACCACGTGGCGCCCCCGTGCCAGCCTGCGAAGCATTTTCCGATAGGGCCGCGGCTCTGGCGACAGCTCCCACGCCCGAAGAGCCAGGAGGGAAAGCCGTGCCTCGTTGGAAAGCTCTTTGGCAGCCGCTCGCGTGGCGCCACAGCCCGTGGGGCTGCGGGCTTTCCGGCAGCCGTCAGCCTCGGCGACACCGGCGCCCACGTGGCGCCCCTGCGCCAGCCTGCGAAGCATTTTCCCTTAGGGCCGCGGCTCTGGCGACAGCTCCCACGCCCGAAGATCCAGGAGGGAAAGCCGTGCCTCGTTGGAAAGCTCTTTGGCAGCCGCTCGCGTGGCCCCACAGCCCGTGGGGCTGCGGGCTTTCCGGCGGCCGTCAGCCTCGGCGACAACGGCGCCCACATGGCGCCCCCGCGCCAGCCTGCGAAGCATTTTCCGGTAGGGCCGCGGCTCTGGCGACAGCTCCCGCGCCCGAAGAGCCAGGAGGGAAAGCCGTGCCTCGTTGGAAAGCTCTTTGGCAGCCGCTCGCGTGGCCCCACAGCAAGTGGGGCTACGGGCTTTCCAGCGGCCGTCAGCCTCGGCGACACCTGTGACCACGTGGCGCCCCCGCACCAGCCTGCGAAGCATTTTCCGGTAGGGCCGCGGCTCTGGTGACAGCTCCCACGCCCGAAGAGCCAGGAGGAAGAGCCGTGCCTCGTTGGAAAGCTCTTTGGCAGCCGCTCTCGTGGCCCCACAGCCCGTGGGGCTGCGGGCTTTCCGGCGGCCGTCAGCCTCGGCGACACCTGCGACCACGTGGCGCCCCCGTGCCAGCCTGCGAAGCATTTTCCGGTTGGGCCGCGGCTCTGGTGACAGCTCCCACGCCCGAAGAGCCAAGAGGGAAAGCCGTGCCTCCTTGGAAAGCTCTTTGGCAGCCGCTCGCGTGGCGCCACAGCCCGTGGGGCTGCGGGCTTTCCGGCGGCCGTCAGCCTCGACGCCACCGGCGCCCACATGGCGCCCCAGCGCCAGCCTGCGAAGCATTTTCCGGTAGGGCCGCGGCTCTGACGACAGCTCCCACGCCCGAAGAGCCAGGAGGGAAAGCCGTGCCTCCTTGTAAAGCTCTTTGGCAGCCGCTCGCGTGGCCCCACAGCCCGTGGGGCTGCGGGCTCTCCGGCAGCCGTCAGCCTCGGCGACACCGGCGCCCACGTGGCGCCGCCGCGCCAGCCTGCGAAGCATTTTCCGGTAGGGCCGCGGCTCTGGCGACAGCTCCCATGCCCGAAGAGCCAGGAGGGAAAGCAGTGCCTCCATGGAAAGCTCTTTGGCAGCCGCTCGCGTGGCCCCACAGCCCGTGGGGCTGCGGGCTTTCCGGCGGGCGTCAGCCTCGGCAACACCAGCGCCCACGTGTCGCCGCCGCGCCAGCCTGCGAAGCATTTTCCGGTAGGTCCGCGGCTCTGGCGACAGCTCCCACGCCCGAAGAGCCAGGAGGGAAAGCCGTGCCTCCTTGGAAAGCTCTTTGGCAGCCGCTCACGTGGCCCCACAGCCCGTGGGGCTGCGGGCTTTCCGGCGGCCGTCAGCCTTGGCGACACCGGCGCCCACGTGGCGCGGCCACGCCAGACTGCGAAGCATTTTCCGGTAGGGCCGCGGCTCTGGCGGCAGCTCCCACGCCCGAAGAGCCAGGAGGGAAAGCCATGCCTCGTTGGAAAGCTCTTTGGCAGCCGCTCACGTGGCCCCACAGCCCGTGGGGCTGCGGGCTTTCCGGCGGCACTCAGCCTCAGGGACAACGGCGCCCACGTGGCGCCGCCACGCCAGCCTGCGAAGCATTTTCCAGTAGGGCCGCGGCTCTGGCGACAGCTCCCACACCCGAAGAGCCAAGAGGGAAAGCCGTGCCTCGTTGGAAAGCTCTTTGGCAGCCGCTCGCATGGCCCCACAGCAAGTAGGGCTGCGGGCTTTCCAGCGGCCGTCAGCCTCGGCGACACCTGTGACCACGTGGCGCCCCCGCGCCAGCCTGCGAAGCATTTTCCGGTAGGGCCGCGGCTCTGGCGACAGCTCCCACGCCCAAAGAGCCAGGAGGTAAAGCCGTGCCTCCTTGGAAAGCTCTTTGGCAGCCGCTCGCGTGGCCCCACAGCCCGTGGGGCTGCGGGCTTTCCTGCGGCCGTCAGCCTCGACGCCACCGGCGCCCACATGGCGCCCCCGCGCCAGCCTGCGAAGCATATTCCGGTAGGGCCGCGGCTCTGGCGACAGCTCCCACGCCCGAAGAGCCAGGAGGGAAAGCCGTGCCTCCTTGGAAAGCTGTTTGGCAGCCGCTCACGTGGCCCCACAGCCCGTGGGGCTGCGGGCTTTCCAGCGGCCGTCAGCCTTGGCGACACCGGCGCCCACGTGGCGTGGCCACGCCAGACTGCGAAGCATTTTCCGGTAGGGCCGCGGCTCTGGCGACAGCTCCCACGCCCGAAGAGCCAGGAGGGAAAGCCGTGCCTCGTTGGAAAGCTCTTTGGCAGCCGCTCGCATGGCCCCACAGCAAGTAGGGCTGCGGGCTTTCCAGCGGCCGTCAGCCTCGGCGACACCTGCGACCACGTGGCGCCCCCGCGCCAGCCTGCGAAGCATTTTCCGGTAGGGCCGCGGCTCTGGCGACAGCTCCCACGCCCGAAGAGCCAGGAGGGAAAGCCGTGCCTCGTTGGAAAGCTCTTTGGCAGCCGCTCGCGTGGCCCCACAGCCCGTGGGGCTGTGGGCTTTCCGGCAGCCGTCAGCCTCGGCGACACCGGCGCCCACGTGGCGCCCCTGCGCCAGCCTGCGAAGCATTTTCCTGTAGTGCTGCGGCTCTGGCGACAGCTCCCACCCCCGAAGAGCCAGGAGGGAAAGCCGTGCCTCGTTGGAAAGCTCTTTGGCAGCCGCTCGCGTGGCCCCACAGCCCGTGGGGCTGCGGGCTTACCGGCGGCCGTCAGCCTCGACGCCACCGGCGCCCACATGGCGCCCACGCGCCAGCCTGCGAAGCATTTTCCGGTAGGGCTGCGGCTCTGGCGAGAGCTCCCACGCCGGAAGAGCCAGGAGGGAAAGCCGTGCCTCGTTGCAAAGCTCTTTGGCAGCCGCTCGCGTGGCCCCACAGCCCGTGGGGCTGCGGGCTCTCCGGCAGCTGTCAGCCTCGGCGACACCGGCGCCCACGTGGCGCCCCCGCGCCAGCCTGCGAAGCATTTACCGGTAGGGCCGCGGCTCTGGCGACAGCTCCCACGCCCGAAGAGCCAGGAGCGAAAGCCGTGCCTCGTTGGAAAGCTCTTTGGCAGCCGCTCGCGTGGCCCCACAGCCCGTGGGGCTGCGGGCTTTCTGGCGGCCGTCAGCCTCGGCGACACCTGCGACCACGTGGCGCCCCCGTGCCAGCCTGCGAAGCATTTTCCGGTAGGGCCGCGGCTCTGGCGACAGCTCCCACGCCCGAAGAGCCAGGAGGGAAAGCCGTGCCTCCTTGGAAAGCTCTTTGGCAGCCGCTCACGTGGCCCCACAGCCCGTGGGGCTGCGGGCTTTCCGGCGGCCGTCGGCCTTGGCGACACCGGCGCCCACGTGGCGCGGCCACGCCAGACTGCGAAGCATTTTCCGGTAGGGCCGCGGCTCTGGCGACAGCTCCCACGCCCGAAGAGCCAGGAGGGAAAGCCGTGCCTCGTTGGAAAGCTCTTTGGCAGCCGCTCGCGTGGCCCCACAGCCCGTGGGGCTGCGGGCTTTCCGGCGGCCGTCAGCCTCGACGCCACCGGCGCCCACATGGCGCCCCCGCGCCAGCCTGCGAAGCATTTTCCGGTAGGGCCGCGGCTCTGACGACAGCTCCCACGCCCGAAGAGCCAGGAGGGAAAGCCGTGCCTCCTTGGAAAGCTCTTTGGCAGCCGCTCGCGTGGCCCCACAGCCCGTGGGGCTGCGGGCTCTCCGGCAGCCGTCAGCCTCGGCGACACCGGCGCCCACGTGGCGCCGCCGCGCCAGCCTGCGAAGCATTTTCCGGTAGGGCCGCGGCTCTGGCGACAGCTCCCATGCCCGAAGAGCCAGGAGGGAAAGCAGTGCCTCCCTGGAAAGCTCTTTGGCAGCCGCTCGCGTGGCCCCACAGCCCGTGGGGCTGCGGGCTTTCCGGCGGCCGTCAGCCTCGGCAACACCAGCGCCCACGTGTCGCCGCCGCGCCAGCCTGCGAAGCATTTTCCGGTAGGGCCGCGGCTCTGGCGACAGCTCCCACGCCCGAAGAGCCAAGAGGGAAAGCCGTGCCTCGTTGGAAAGCTCTTTGGCAGCCGCTCGCGTGGCCCCACAGCCCGTGGGTCTGCGGGCTTTCCGGCGGCCGTCAGCCTCGGCGACACCTGCGACCACGTGGCGCCCCCCGTGCCAGCCTGCGAAGCATTTTCCGGTAGGGCCGCGGCTCTGGCGACAGCTCCCACGCCCGAAGAGCCAGGAGGGAAAGCCGTGCCTCGTTGGAAAGCTCTTTGGCAGCCGCTCGCGTGGCCCCACAGCCCGTGGGGCTGCGGGCTTTCCGGCGGCCGTCAGCCTCGGCGACACCGGCGCCCACGTGGCGCGGCCACGCCAGACTGCGAAGCATTTTCCGGTAGGGCCGCGGCTCTGGCGGCAGCTCCCACGCCCGAAGAGCCAGGAGGGAAAGCCATGCCTCGTTGGAAAGCTCTTTGGCAGCCGCTCACGTGGCCCCACAGCCCGTGGGGCTGCGGGCTTTCCGGCGGCACTCAGCCTCAGGGACAACGGCGCCCACGTGGCGCCGCCACGCCAGCCTGCGAAGCATTTTCCAGTAGGGCCGCGGCTCTGGCGACAGCTCCCACACCCGAAGAGCCAAGAGGGAAAGCCGTGCCTCGTTGGAAAGCTCTTTGGCAGCCGCTCGCATGGCCCCACAGCAAGTAGGGCTGCGGGCTTTCCAGCGGCCGTCAGCCTCGGCGACACCTGTGACCACGTGGCGCCCCCCGCGCCAGCCTGCGAAGCATTTTCTGGTAGGGCCGCGGCTCTGGCGACAGCTCCCACGCCCGAAGAGCCTGGAGGGAAAGCCGTGCCTCCTTGGAAAGCTCTTTGGCAGCCGCTCGCGTGGCCCCACAGCCCGTGGGGCTGCGGGCTTTCCTGCGGCCGTCAGCCTCGACGCCACCGGCGCCGACATGGCGCCCCCGCGCCAGCCTGCGAAGCATATTCCGGTAGGGCCGCGGCTCTGGCGACAGCTCCCACGCCCGAAGAGCCAGGAGGGAAAGCCGTGCCTCCTTGGAAAGCTGTTTGGCAGCCGCTCACGTGGCCCCACAGCCCGTGGGGCTGCGGGCTTTCCAGCGGCCGTCAGCCTTGGCGACACCGGCGCCCACGTGGCGTGGCCACGCCAGACTGCGAAGCATTTTCCGGTAGGGCCGCGGCTCTGGCGACAGCTCCCACGCCCGAAGAGCCAGGAGGGAAAGCCGTGCCTCTTTGGAAAGCTCTTTGGCAGCCGCTCACATGGCCCCACAGCAAGTAGGGCTGCGGGCTTTCCAGCGGCCGTCAGCCTCGGCGACACCTGCGACCACGTGGCGCCCCCGCGCCAGCCTGCGAAGCATTTTCCGGTAGGGCCGCGGCTCTGGCGACAGCTCCCACGCCCGAAGAGCCAGGAGGGAAAGCCGTGCCTCGTTGGAAAGCTCTTTGGCAGCCGCTCGCGTGGCCCCACAGCCCGTGGGGCTGCGGGCTTTCCGGCGGCCGTCAGCCTCGGCGACACCTGCGACCACGTGGAGCCCCCGCGCCAGCCTGCGAAGCATTTTCCGGTAGGGCCGCGGCTCTGGCGACAGCTCCCACGCCCGAAGAGCCAGGAGGGAAAGCCGTGCCTCGTTGGAAAGCTCTTTGGCAGCCGCTCGCGTGGCCCCACAGCCCGTGGGGCTGCGGGCTTTCTGGCGGCCGTCAGCCTCGGCGACACTTGCGACCACGTGGCGCCCCCGTGCCAGCCTGCGAAGCATTTTCCGGTAGGGCCGTGGCTGTGGTGACAGCTCCCACGACCGAAGAGCCAGGAGGGAAAGCCGTGCCTCCTTGGAAAGCTCTTTGGCAGCCGCTCGCGTGGCCCCACAGCCCGTGGGGCTGCGGGCTCTCCGGCAGCCGTCAGCCTCGGCGACACCGGCGCCCACGTGGCGCCCCTGCGCCAGCCTGCGAAGCATTTTCCGGTAGGGCCGCGGCTCTGGCGACAGCTCCCACACCCGAAGAGATAGGAGGGAAAGCCGTGCCTCGTTGGAAAGCTCTTTGGCAGCCGCTCGCGTGGCCCCACAGCCTGTGGGGCTGAGGGCTTTCCGGCGGCCGTCAGCCTCGGCGACACCGGCGCCCACGTGGCGCCGCCACGCCAGCCGGCGAAGCATTTTCCGGTAGGGCCGCGGCTCTGGCGACAGCTCCCACGCCCAAAGAGCCAGGAGGTAAAGCCGTGCCTCCTTGGAAAGCTCTTTGGCAGCCGCTCGCGTGGCCCCACAGCCCGTGGGGCTGCGAGCTTTCCGGCGGCCGTCAGCCTCGACGACAACGGCGCCCACATGGCGCCCCCGCGCCAGCCTGCGAAGCATTTTCCGGTAGGGCCGCGGCTCTGGCGACAGCTCCCACGCCCGAAGAGCCAGGAGGGAAAGCCGTGCCTCGTTGGAAAGCTCTTTGGCAGCCGCTCGCGTGGCCCCCAGCAAGTGGGGCTACGGGCTTTCCAGCGGCCGTCAGCCTCGGCGGCACCTGTGATCACGTGGCGCCGCCGCGCCAGCCTGCGAAGCATTTTCCGGTAGGGCCGTGGCTCTGGCGACAGCTCCCACGCCCGAAGAGCCAGGAGCGAAAGCCGTGCCTCGTTGCAAAGCTCTTTGGCAGCCGCTCGCGTGGCCCCACAGCGTGTGGGGCTGCGGGCTTTCCGGCGGGCGTCAGCCTCGGCGACACCAGCGCCCATGTGGCGCCGCCGCGCCAGCCTGCGAAGCATTTTCCAGTAGGGCCGCGGCTCTGGCGACAGCTCCCACGCCCGAAGAGCCAGGAGGCAAAGACGTGCCTCCTTGGAAAGCTCTTTGGCAGCCGCTCGCGTGGCCCCACAGCCCGTGGGGCTGCGAGCTTTCCGGCGGCCGTCAGCCTCGGCGACACCTGCGACCACGTGGCGCCCCCGTGCCAGCCTGCGAAGCATTTTCCGGTAGGACCGCGGCTCTGGTGACAGCTCCCACGCCCGAAGAGCCAGGAGGGAAAGCCGTGCCTCCTTGGAAAGCTCTTTGGCAGCCGCTCGCATGGCCCCACAGCCCGTGGGGCTGCGGGCTTTCCGGCGGCCGTCAGCCTCGACGCCACCGGCGCCCACATGGCGCCCCCGCGCCAGCCTGCGAAGCATTTTCCGGTAGGGCCGTGGCTCTGGCGACAGCTCCCACACCCGAAGAGCCAGGAGGGAAAGCCGTGCCTCGTTGGAAAGCTCTTTGGCAGCCGCTCGCGTGGCCCCACAGCCCGTGGGGCTGCGGGCTCTCCGGTAGCCGTCAGCCTCGGCGACACCGGCGCCCACGTGGCGCCCCTGCGCCAGCCTGCGAAGCATTTTCCGGTAGGGCCGCGGCTCTGGCGACAGCTCCCACGCCCGAAGAGCCAGGAGGGAAAGCCGTGCCTCCTTGGAAAGCTCTTTGGCAGCCGCTCGCGTGGCCCCACAGCCCGTGGGGCTGCGGGCTTTCCGGCGGCCGTCAGCCTCGGCGACACCGGAGCCCACGTGGCGCCGCCGCGCCAGCCTGCGAAGCATTTTCCGGTAGGGCCGCGGCTCTGGCGACAGCTCCCATGCCCGAAGAGCCAGGAGGGAAAGCAGTGCCTCCCTGGAAAGCTCTTTGGCAGCCGCTCGCGTGGCCCCACAGCCCGTGGGGCTGCAGGCTTTCCGGCGGGCGTCAGCCTTGGTGACACCAGCGCCCACGTGTCGCCGCCACGCCAGCCGGCGAAGCATTTTCCGGTAGGGCCGCGGCTCTGGCGACAGCTCCCACGCCCGAAGAGCCAAGAGGGAAAGCCGTGCCTCCTTGGAAATCTCTTTGGCAGCCGCTCGCGTGGCCCCACAGCCCGTGGGGCTGAGGGCTTTCCGGCGGCCGTCAGCCTCGGCGACACCTGCGACTACGTGGCGCCCCCGTGCCAGCCTGCGAAGGATTTTCCAGTAGGGCCGTGGCTCTGGCGACAGCTCCCACGCCCGAAGAGCCAGGAGCGAAAGCCGTGCCTTGTTGGAAAGCTCTTTGGCAGCTGCTCGCGTGGCCCCACAGCCCGTGTGGCTTAGGGCTTTCCGGCGGCCGTCAGCCTCGGCGACACCGGCGCCCACGTGGCGCCCCTGCGCCAGCCTTCGAAGCATTTTCCGGTAGGACCGCGGCTCTGGCGACAGCTCCCACACCCGAAGAGCCAGGAGGGAAAGCCGTGCCTCGTTGGAAAGCTCTTTGGCAGCCGCTCGCGTGGCCCCACAGCCCGTGGGGCTGCGGGCTTTCCGGCGGCCGTCAGCCTCGGCGACACCGGCGCCCACGTGGCGCCGCCACGCCAGCCTGCGAAGCATTTTCCGGTAGGGCCGCGGCTCTGGCGACAGCTCCCACGCCCGAAGAGCCAGGAGGGAAAGCCGTGCCTCCTTGGAAAGCTCTTTGGCAGCCGCTCACGTGGCCCCACAGCCCGTGGGGCTGCGGGCTTTCCGGTAGCCGTCACCCTTGGCGACACCGGTGCCCACGTGGCGCGGCCACGCCAGACTGTGAAGCATTTGCCGGTAGGGCCGCGGCTCTGGCGACAGCTCCCACGCCCGAAGAGCCAGGAGGGAAAGCCGTGCCTCCTTGGAAAGCTCTTTGGCAGCCGCTCGCGTGGCCCCACAGCCCGTGGGGCTGCGGGCTTTCCGGCGGCCGTCAGCGTCGGCAGCAGCGGCGCCCACATGGCGCCCCCACGCCAGCCTGCGAAGCATTTTCCGGTAGGGCCGCGGCTCTGGCGACAGCTCCCACACCGGAAGAGCCAGGAGGGAAAGCCATGCCTCGTTGGAAAGCTCTTTGGCAGCCGCTCGCGTGGCCCCACAGCCCGTGGGGCTGCGAGCTTTCCGGCGGCCGTCAGCCTCAGCGACAACGGCGCCCACGTGGCGCCGCCACGCCAGCCTGCGAAGCATTTTCCAGTAGGGCCGCGGATCTGGCGACAGCTCCCACACCCGAAGAGCCAAGAGGGAAAGCCGTGCCTCGTTGGAAAGCTCTTTGGCAGCCGCTCGCATGGCCCCACAGCAAGTAGGGCTGCGGGCTTTCAAGCGGCCGTCAGCCTCGGCGACACCTGTGACCACGTGGCGCCCCCGCGCCAGCCTGCGAAGCATTTTCCGGTAGGGCCGCGGCTCTGGCGACAGCTCCCACGCCCGAAGATCCAGGAGGGAAAGCCATGCCTCCTTGGAAAGCTCTTTGGCAGCCGCTCGCGTGGCCCCACAGCCCGTGGGGCTGCGGGCTCTCCGGCAGCCGTGAGCCTCGGCGACAACGGCGCCCACGTGGCGCCGCCGCGCCAGCCTGCGAAGCATTTTCCGGTAGGGCCGCGGCTCTGGCGACAGCTCCCACGCCCAAAGAGCCAGGAGGGAAAGCCGTGCCTCGTTGGAAAGCTCTTTGGCAGCCGCTCGCGTGGCCCCCAGCAAGTGGGGCTACGGGCTTTCCAGCGGCCGTCAGCCTCGGCGACACCTGTGATCACGTGGCGCCGCCGCGCCAGCCTGCGAAGCATTTTCCGGTAGGGCCGTGGCTCTGGCGACAGCTCGCACACCCGAAGAGCCAGGAGGGAAAGCCGTGCCTCGTTGGAAAGCTCTTTGGCAGCCGCTCGCGTGGCCCCACAGCCCGTGGGGCTGAGGGCTCTCCGGCAGCCGTCAGCCTCGGCGACACCGGCGCCCACGTGGCGCCCCCGCGCCAGCCTGCGAAGCATTTTCCGGTAGGGCTGCGGCTCTGGCGACAGCTCCCACGCCCGAAGAGCCAGGAGGGAAAGCCGTGCCTCGTTGGAAAGCTCTTTGGCAGCCGCTCGCGTGGCCCCACAGCCCGTGGGGCTGCGGGCTTTCCGGCGGCCATCAGCCTCGGCGACACCTGCGATCACGTGTCGCTGCCACGCCAGCCTGCGAAGCATTTTCCGGTAGGGCCGCGGCTCTGGCGACAGCTCCCACGCCCGAAGAGCCAGGAGGGAAAGCCGTGCCTCCTTGGAAAGCTCTTTGGCAGCCGCTCGCGTGGCCCCACAGCCCGTGGGGCTGCGGGCTTTCCGGCGGCCGTCAGCCTCGGCGACACCGGCGCCCACGTGGCGCCGCCGCGCCAGCCTGCGAAGCATTTTCCGGTAGGGCCGCGGCTCTGGCGACAGCTCCCACGCCCGAAGAGCCAGGAGGGAAAGCAGTGCCTCCTTGGAAAGCTCTTTGGCAGCCGCTCGCGTGGCCCCACAGCCCGTGGGGCTGCGGGATTTCCGGCGGCCGTCAGCCTCGGCGACACCAGCGCCCACGTGTCGCCGCCGCACCAGCCTGCGAAGCATTTTCCGGTAGGGCCGCGGCTCCGGCGACAGCTCCCACGCCCGAAGAGCCAAGAGGGAAAGCCGTGCCTCCTTGGAAAGCTCTTTGGCAGCCGCTCGCGTGGCCCAACAGCCCGTGGGGCTGCGGGCTTTCCGGCGGCCGTCAGCCTCGGCGACACCTGCGACCACGTGGCGCCCCTGTGCCAGCCTGCGAAGCATTTTCCGGTAGGGCCGCGGCTCTGGCGACAGCTCCCACGCCCGAAGAGCCAGGAGGGAAAGCCGTGCCTCCTTGGAAAGCTCTTTGGCAGCCGCTCGCGTGGCCCCACAGCCCATGGGGCTGCGGGCTTTCCTGCGGCCGTCAGCCTCGGCGACACCGGCGCCCACGTGGCGCCGCCGCGCCAGCCTGCGAAGCATTTTCCGGTAGGGCCGCGGCTCTGGCGACAGCTCCCACGCCCGAAGAGCCAGGAGGGAAAGCCGTGCCTCCTTGGAAAGCTCTTTGGCAGCCGCTCGCGTGGCCCCACAGCCCGTGGGGCTGCGGGCTTTATTGCGGCCGTCAGCCTCGACGCCACCGGCGCCCACATGGCGCCCCCGCGCCAGCCTGCGAAGCATATTCCGGTAGGGCCGCGGCTCTGGCGACAGCTCCCACGCCCGAAGAGCCAAGAGGGAAAGCCGTGCCTCGTTGGAAAGCTCTTTGGCAGCCGCTCGCGTGGCCCTCAGCAAGTGGGGCTACGGGCTTTCCAGCGGCCGTCAGCCTCGGCGACACCTGCGACCACGTGGCGCCCCCGCACCAGCCTGCGAAGCATTTTCCGGTAGGGCCGCGGCTCTGGTGACAGCTCCCACGCCCGAAGAGCCAGGAGGAAGAGCCGTGCCTCGTTGGAAAGCTCTTTGGCAGCCGCTCGCGTGGCCCCACAGCCCGTGGGGCTGCGGGCTTTCCGGCGGCCATCAGCCTCGGCGACACCGGCGCCCACGTGGCGCCGCCACGCCAGCCTGCGAAGCATTTTCCGGTAGGGCCGCGGCTCTGGCGACAGCTCCCACGCCCGAAGAGCCAGGAGGGAAAGCCGTGCCTCCTTGGAAAGCTCTTTGGCAGCCGCTCACGTGGCCCCACAGCCCGTGGGGCTGCGGGCTTTCCGGCAGCCGTCAGCCTCGGCGACACCGGCGCCCACGTGGCGCGGCCACGCCAGACTGCGAAGCATTTTCCGGTAGGGCCGCGGCTCTGGCGACAGCTCCCACGCCCGAAGAGCCAGGAGGGAAAGCCGTGCCTCCTTGGAAACCTCTTTGGCAGCCGCTCGCGTGGCCCCACAGCCCGTGGGGCTGCGGGCTTTCCGGCGGCCGTCAGCCTCGGCAGCAGCGGCGCCCACATGGCGCCCCCACGCCAGCCTGCGAAGCATTTTCCGGTAGGGCCGCGGCTCTGGCGACAGCTCCCACACCCGAAGAGCCAGGAGGGAAAGCCATGCCTCGTTGGAAAGCACTTTGGCAGCCGCTCGCGTGGCCCCACAGCCCGTGGGGCTGCGGGCTTTCCGGCGGCCGTCAGCCTCAGCGACAACGGCGCCCACGTGGCGCCGCCACGCCAGCCTGCGAAGCATTTTCCAGTAGGGCCGCGGCTCTGGCGACAGCTCCCACACCCGAAGAGCCAAGAGGGAAAGCCGTGCCTCGTTGGAAAGCTCTTTGGCAGCCGCTCGCATGGCCCCACAGCAAGTAGGGCTGCGGGCTTTCCAGCGGCCGTCAGCCTCGGCGACACCTGTGACCACGTGGCGCCCCCGCGCCAGCCTGCGAAGCATTTTCCGGTAGGGCCGCGGCTCTGGCGACAGCTCCCACGCCCGAAGATCCAGGAGGGAAAGCCGTGCCTCCTTGGAAAGCTCTTTGGCAGCCGCTCGCGTGGCCCCACAGCCCGTGGGGCTGCGGGCTTACCGGCGGCCGTCAGCCTCGGCGACACCGGCGCCCACGTGTCGCCGCCGCGCCAGCCTGCGAAGCATTTTCCGGTAGGGCCGCGGCTCTGGCGACAGCTCCCACGCCCGAAGAGCCAAGAGTGAAAGCCGTGCCTCCTTGGAAAGCTCTTTGGCAGCCGCTCGCGTGGCCCCACAGCCCGTGGGGCTGCGGGCTTTCCGGCGGCCGTCAGCCTCGGCGACACCGGCGCCCACGTGGCGCCGCAACGCCAGCCTGCGAAGCATTTTCCGGTAGGGCCGCGGCTCTGGCGACAGCTCCCACGCCCGAAGAGCCATGAGGGAAAGCCGTGCCTCGTTGGAAAGCTCTTTGGCAGCCGCTCGCGTGGCCCCACAGCCCGTGGGGCTGCGGGCTTTCCGGCGGTCGTCAGCCTCGGCGACAAGTGCGCCCACCTGGCGCCGCCGCGCCACCCTGCAAAGCATTTTCCGGTAGGGCCGCGGCTCTGGCGACAGCTCCCGCACCCGAAGAGCCAGGAGGTTAAGCCATGCCTCGTTGGAAAGCTCTTTGGCAGCCGCTCGCGTGGCCCCACAGCAAGTGGGGCTACGGGCTTTCCAGCGGCCGTCACCCTCGGCGACACCTGCGACCACGTGGCGCCCCCGCACCAGCCTGCGAAGCATTTTCCGGTAGGGCCGCGGCTCTGGTGACAGCTCCCACGCCCGAAGAGCCAGGAGGGAAAGCCGTGCCTCCTTGGAAAGCTCTTTGGCAGCCGCTCACGTGGCCCCACAGCCCGTGGGGCTGCGGGCTTTCCGGCAGACGTCAGCCTTGGCGACACCGGCGCCCACGTGGCGCGGCCACGCCAGACTGCGAAGCATTTTCCGGTAGGGCCGCGGCTCTGGCGACAGCTCCCACGCCCGAAGAGCCAGGAGGGAAAGCCGTGCCTCCTTGGAAACCTCTTTGGCAGCCGCTCGCGTGGCCCCACAGCCCGTGGGGCTGCGGGCTTTCCGGCGGCCGTCAGCCTCGGCAGCAGCGGCGCCCACATGGCGCCCCCACGCCAGCCTGCGAAGCATTTTCCAGTAGGGCCGCGGCTCTGGCGACAGCTCCCACACCCGAAGAGCCAGGAGGGAAAGCCATGCCTCGTTGGAAAGCTCTTTGGCAGCCGCTCGCGTGGCCCCACAGCCCGTGGGGCTGCGGGCTTTTCGGCGGCCGTCAGCCTCAGCGACAACGGCGCCCACGTGGCGCCGCCACGGCCAGCCTGCGAAGCATTTTCCAGTAGGGCCGCGGCTCTGGCGACAGCTCCCACACCCGAAGAGCCAAGAGGGAAAGCCGTGCCTCGTTGGAAAGCTCTTTGGCAGCCGCTCGCATGGCCCCACAGCAAGTAGGGCTGCGGGCTTTCCAGCGGCCGTCAGCCTCGGCGACACCTGTGACCACGTGGCGCCCCCCGCGCCAGCCTGCGAAGCATTTTCCGGTAGGTGCCGCGGCTCTGGCGACAGCTCCCACGCCCGAAGATCCAGGAGGGAAAGCCGTGCCTCCTTGGAAAGCTCTTTGGCAGCCGCTTGCGTGGCCCCACAGCCCGTGGGGCTGCGGGCTCTCCGGCAGCCGTCAACCTCGGCGACACCGGCGCCCACGTGGCGCCCCTGCGCCAGCCTGAGAAGCATTTTCCGGGTAGGGCCGCGGCTCTGGCGACAGCTCCCACCACCCGAAGAGCCAGGAGGGAAAGCCGTGCCTCGTTGGAAAGCTCTTTGGCAGCCGCTCGCGTGGCCCCACAGCCCGTGGGGCTGCGGCTTTCCGGCGGCCGTCAGCCTCGGCGACAACGGCGCCCACGTGGCGCCGCCCCGCGCCAGCCTGCGAAGCATTTTCCGGTAGGGCCGCGGCTCTGGCGACAGCTCCCACGCCCGAAGAGCCAGGAGGGAAAGCCGTGCCTCGTTGGAAAAGCTCTTTGGCAGCCGCTCGCGTGGCCCCCCAGCAAGTGGGGCTACGGGCTTTCCAGCGGCCGTCAGCCTCGGCGACACCCGGCGCCCACGTGGCGCCGCCGCGCCAGCCTGTGAAGCATTTTCCGGTAGGGCCACGGCTCTGGCGACAGCTCCCACGCCCGAAGAGCCAGGAGGGAAAGCAGTGCCTCCCTGGAAAGCTCTTTGGCAGCCGCTCGCGTGGCCCCACAGCCCGTGGGGCTGCGGGCTTACCGGCGGCCGTCAGCCTCGGCGACACCAGCGCCCACGTGTTTGCCGCCGCGCCAGCCTGCGAAGCATTTTCCGGTAGGGCCGCGGCTCTGGCGGACAGCTCCCACGCCCGAAGAGCCAAGAGTGAAAGCCGTGCCTCCTTGGAAAGCTCTTTGGCAGCCGCTCGCGTGGCCCCCACAGCCCGTGGGGGCTGCGGGCTTTCCGGCGGCCGTCAGCCTCGGCGACACCGGCGCCCACCGTGGCGCCGCAACGCCCAGCCTGCGAAGCATTTTTCCGGTAGGGGCCGCGGCTCTGGCGACAGCTCCCACGCCCGAAGAGCCAGGAGGGAAAGCCGTGCCTCCTTGGAAAGCTCTTTGGCAGCCGCTCGCGTGGCCCCCACAGCCCGTGGGGCGGCACGGGGGCTTTCGGGCAGGGGCCGTGAGAGCCTCAGCGACAAGGGCGCCCACCTGGCGCCGCCGCGCCACCCCTGCAAAAGCATTTTCTGGTAGGGCCGCGGATCTGGCGACAGCTCCCACACCCGAAGAGCCAAGAGGGAAAGCCGTGCCTCGTTGGAAAGCTCTTTGGCAGCCGCTCGCATGGCCCCACAGCAAGTAGGGCTGCGGCTTTCCAGCGGGCCGTCAGCCTCGGCGACACCTGTGACCACGTGGCGCCCCCGCGCCAGCCTGCGAAGCATTTTCCGGTAGGGCCGCGGCTCTGGCGACAGCTCCCACGCCCGAAGATCCAGGAGGGAAAGCCATGCCTCCTTGGAAAGCTCTTGGCAGCCGCTCGCGTGGCCCCACAGCCCGTGGGGCTACGGGCTCTCCGGCAGCCGTGAGCCTCGGCGACAACGGCACCCACGTGGCGCCGCCGCGCCAGCCTGCGAAGCATTTTCCGGTAGGGCCGCGGCTCTGGCGACAGCTCCCACGCCCAAAGAGCCAGGAGGGAAAGCCGTGCCTCGTTGGAAAGCTCTTTGGCAGCCGCTCGCGTGGCCCCCAGCAAGTGGGGCTACGGGCTTTCCAGCGGGCCGTCAGCCTCGGCGACACCTGTGATCACGTGGCGCCGCCGCGCCAGCCTGCGAAGCATTTTTCCGGTAGGGCCGTGGCTCTGGCGACAGCTCGCACACCCCGAAGAGCCAGGAGGGAAAGCCGTGCCTCGTTGGAAAGCTCTTTGGCAGCCGCTCGCGTGGCCCCACAGCCCGTGGGGCTGAGGGCTCTCCGGCAGCCGTCAGCCTCGGCGACACCGGCGCCCACGTGGCGCCCCCCGGCGCCAGCCTGCGAAGCATTTTCCGGTAGGGCTGCGGCTCTGGCGACAGCTGCCTCCTTGGAAAGCTCTTTGGCAGCCGCTCGCGTGGCCCCACAGCCCGTGGGGCTGCGGGCTTTCCGGCGGCCATCAGCCTCGGCGACACCTGCGACCACGTGGCGCCCCCGTGCCAGCCTGCGAAGCATTTTCCGGTAGGGCCGTGGCTGTGGTGACAGCTCCCACGCCCGAAGATCCAGGAGGGAAAGCCGTGCCTCGTTGGAAAGCTCTTTGGCAGCCGCTCGCGTGGCCCCCAGCAAGTGGGGCTACGGGCTTTCCAGCGGCCGTCAGCCTCGGCGGCACCTGTGATCACGTGGCGCCGCCGCGCCAGCCTGCGAAGCATTTTCCGGTAGGGCCGTGGCTCTGGCGACAGCTCCCACGCCCGAAGAGCCAGGAGCGAAAGCCGTGCCTCGTTGCAAAGCTCTTTGGCAGCCGCTCGCGTGGCCCCACAGCGTGTGGGGCTGCGGGCTTTCCGGCGGGCGTCAGCCTCGGCGACACCAGCGCCCATGTGGCGCCGCCGCGCCAGCCTGCGAAGCATTTTCCAGTAGGGCCGCGGCTCTGGCGACAGCTCCCACGCCCGAAGAGCCAGGAGGGAAAGACGTGCCTCCTTGGAAAGCTCTTTGGCAGCCGCTCGCGTGGCCCCACAGCCCGTGGGGCTGCGAGCTTTCCGGCGGCCGTCAGCCTCGGCGACACCTGTGTCCACGTGGCGCCCCCGTGCCAGCCTGCGAAGCATTTTCCGGTAGGACCGCGGCTCTGGTGACAGCTCCCACGCCCGAAGAGCCAGGAGGGAAAGCCGTGCCTCCTTGGAAAGCTCTTTGGCAGCCGCTCGCATGGCCCCACAGCCCGTGGGGCTGCGGGCTTTCCGGCGCCCGTCAGCCTCGACGCCACCGGCGCCCACATGGCGCCCCCGCGCCAGCCTGCGAAGCATTTTCCGGTAGGGCCGTGGCTCTGGCGACAGCTCCCACACCCGAAGAGCCAGGAGGGAAAGCCGTGCCTCGTTGGAAAGCTCTTTGGCAGCCGCTCGCGTGGCCCCACAGCCCGTGGGGCTGCGGGCTCTCCGGTAGCCGTCAGCCTCGGCGACACCGGCGCCCACGTGGCGCCCCTGCGCCAGCCTGCGAAGCATTTTCCGGTAGGGCCGCGGCTCTGGCGACAGCTCCCACGCCCGAAGAGCCAGGAGGGAAAGCCGTGCCTCCTTGGAAAGCTCTTTGGCAGCCGCTCGCGTGGCCCCACAGCCCGTGGGGCTGCGGGCTTTCCGGCGGCCGTCAGCCTCGGCGACACCGGAGCCCACGTGGCGCCGCCGCGCCAGCCTGCGAAGCATTTTCCGGTAGGGCCGCGGCTCTGGCGACAGCTCCCATGCCCGAAGAGCCAGGAGGGAAAGCAGTGCCTCCCTGGAAAGCTCTTTGGCAGCCGCTCGCGTGGCCCCACAGCCCGTGGGGCTGCAGGCTTTCCGGCGGGCGTCAGCCTTGGTGACACCAGCGCCCACGTGTCGCCGCCACGCCAGCCGGCGAAGCATTTTCCGGTAGGGCCGCGGCTCTGGCGACAGCTCCCACGCCCGAAGAGCCAAGAGGGAAAGCCATGCCTCGTTGGAAAGCTCTTTGGCAGCCGCTCGCGTGGCCCCACAGCAAGTGGGGCTGCGGGCTTTCCGGCGGCCGTCAGCCTCGGCGACACCTGCGACTACGTGGCGCCCCCGTGCCAGCCTGCGAAGGATTTTCCAGTAGGGCCGCGGCTCTGGCGACAGCTCCCACGCCCGAAGAGCCAGGAGCGAAAGCCGTGCCTTGTTGGAAAGCTCTTTGGCAGCCGCTCGCGTGGCCCCACAGCCCGTGTGGCTTAGGGCTTTCCGGCGGCCGTCAGCCTCGGCGACACCGGCGCCCACATGGCGCCCCTGCGCCAGCCTTCGAAGCATTTTCCGGTAGGGCCGCGGCTCTGGCGACAGCTCCCACACCCGAAGAGCCAGGAGGGAAAGCCGTGCCTCGTTGGAAAGCTCTTTGGCAGCCGCTCGCGTGGCCCCACAGCCCGTGGGGCTGCGGGCTTTCCGGCGGCCGTCAGCGTCGGCAGCAGCGGCGCCCACATGGCGCCCCCACGCCAGCCTGCGAAGCATTTTCCGGTAGGGCCGCGGCTCTGGCGACAGCTCCCACACCCAAAGAGCCAGGAGGGAAAGCCATGCCTCGTTGGAAAGCTCTTTGGCAGCCGCTCGCGTGGCCCCACAGCCCGTGGGGCTGCGAGCTTTCCGGCGGCCGTCAGCCTCAGCGACAACGGCGCCCACGTGGCGCCGCCACGCCAGCCTGCGAAGCATTTTCCAGTAGGGCCGCGGATCTGGCGACAGCTCCCACACCCGAAGAGCCAAGAGGGAAAGCCGTGCCTCGTTGGAAAGCTCTTTGGCAGCCGCTCGCATGGCCCCACAGCAAGTAGGGCTGCGGGCTTTCCAGCGGCCGTCAGCCTCGGCGACACCTGTGACCACGTGGCGCCCCCGCGCCAGCCTGCGAAGCATTTTCCGGTAGGGCCGCGGCTCTGGCGACAGCTCCCACGCCCGAAGATCCAGGAGGGAAAGCCATGCCTCCTTGGAAAGCCCTTTGGCAGCCGCTCGCGTGGCCCCACAGCCCGTGGGGCTGCGGGCTCTCCGGCAGCCGTGAGCCTCGGCGACAACGGCGCCCACGTGGCGCCGCCGCGCCAGCCTGCGAAGCATTTTCCGGTAGGGCCGCGGCTCTGGCGACAGCTCCCACGCCCAAAGAGCCAGGAGGGAAAGCCGTGCCTCGTTGGAAAGCTCTTTGGCAGCCGCTCGCGTGGCCCCCAGCAAGTGGGGCTACGGGCTTTCCAGCGGCCGTCAGCCTCGGCGACACCTGTGATCACGTGGCGCCGCCGCGCCAGCCTGCGAAGCATTTTCCGGTAGGGCCGTGGCTCTGGCGACAGCTCGCACACCCGAAGAGCCAGGAGGGAAAGCCGTGCCTCGTTGGAAAGCTCTTTGGCAGCCGCTCGCGTGGCCCCACAGCCCGTGGGGCTGAGGGCTCTCCGGCAGCCGTCAGCCTCGGCGACACCGGCGCCCACGTGGCGCCCCCGCGCCAGCCTGCGAAGCATTTTCCGGTAGGGCTGCGGCTCTGGCGACAGCTCCCACGCCCGAAGAGCCAGGAGGGAAAGCCGTGCCTCGTTGGAAAGCTCTTTGGCAGCCGCTCGCGTGGCCCCACAGCCCGTGGGGCTGCGGGCTTTCCGGCGGCCATCAGCCTCGGCGACACCTGCGATCACGTGTCGCTGCCACGCCAGCCTGCGAAGCATTTTCCGGTAGGGCCGCGGCTCTGGCGACAGCTCCCACGCCCGAAGAGCCAGGAGGGAAAGCCGTGCCTCCTTGGAAAGCTCTTTGGCAGCCGCTCGCGTGGCCCCACAGCCCGTGGGGCTGCGGGCTTTCCGGCGGCCGTCAGCCTCGGCGACACCGGCGCCCACGTGGCGCCGCCGCGCCAGCCTGCGAAGCATTTTCCGGTAGGGCCGCTGCTCTGGCGACAGCTCCCACGCCCGAAGAGCCAGGAGGGAAAGCAGTGCCTCCTTGGAAAGCTCTTTGGCAGCCGCTCGCGTGGCCCCACAGCCCGTGGGGCTGCGGGATTTCCGGCGGCCGTCAGCCTCGGCGACACCAGCGCCCACGTGTCGCCGCCGCACCAGCCTGCGAAGCATTTTCCGGTAGGGCCGCGGCTCTGGCGACAGCTCCCACGCCCGAAGAGCCAAGAGGGAAAGCCGTGCCTCCTTGGAAAGCTCTTTGGCAGCCGCTCGCGTGGCCCCACAGCCCGTGGGGCTGCGGGCTTTCCGGCGGCCGTCAGACTCGGCGACACCTGCGACCACGTGGCGCCCCTGTGCCAGCCTGCGAAGCATTTTCCGGTAGGGCCGCGGCTCTGGCGACAGCTCCCACGCCCGAAGATCCAGGAGGGAAAGCCGTGCCTCCTTGGAAAGCTCTTTGGCAGCCGCTCGCGTGGCCCCACAGCCCATGGGGCTGCGGGCTTTCCTGCGGCCGTCAGCCTCGGCGACACCGGCGCCCACGTGGCGCCGCCGCGCCAGCCTGCGAAGCATTTTCCGGTAGGGCCGCGGCTCTGGCGACAGCTCCCACGCCCGAAGAGCCAGGAGGGAAAGCCGTGCCTCCTTGGAAAGCTCTTTGGCAGCCGCTCGCGTGGCCCCACAGCCCGTGGGGCTGCGGGCTTTATTGCGGCCGTCAGCCTCGACGCCACCGGCGCCCACATGGCGCCCCCGCGCCAGCCTGCGAAGCATATTCCGGTAGGGCCGCGGCTCTGGCGACAGCTCCCACGCCCGAAGAGCCAAGAGGGAAAGCCGTGCCTCGTTGGAAAGCTCTTTGGCAGCCGCTCGCGTGGCCCCACAGCAAGTGGGGCTACGGGCTTTCCAGCGGCCGTCAGCCTCGGCGACACCTGTGACCACGTGGCGCCCCCGCACCAGCCTGCGAAGCATTTTCCGGTAGGGCCGTGGCTCTGGTGACAGCTCCCACGCCCGAAGAGCCAGGAGGAAGAGCCGTGCCTCGTTGGAAAGCTCTTTGGCAGCCGCTCGCGTGGCCCCACAGCCCGTGGGGCTGCGGGCTTTCCGGCGGCCATCAGCCTCGGCGACACCGGCGCCCACGTGGCGCCCCCACGCCAGCCTGCGAAGCATTTTCCGGTAGGGCCGCGGCTCTGGCGACAGCTCCCACGCCCGAAGAGCCAGGAGGGAAAGCCGTGCCTCCTTGGAAAGCTCTTTGGCAGCCGCTCACGTGGCCCCACAGCCCGTGGGGCTGCGGGCTTTCCGGCAGCCGTCAGCCTCGGCGACACCGGCGCCCACGTGGCGCGGCCACGCCAGACTGCGAAGCATTTTCCGGTAGGGCCGCGGCTCTGGCGACAGCTCCCACGCCCGAAGAGCCAGGAGGGAAAGCCGTGCCTCCTTGGAAAGCTCTTTGGCAGCCGCTCGCGTGGCCCCACAGCCCGTGGGGCTGCGGGCTTTCCGGCGGCCGTCAGCCTCGGCAGCAGCGGCGCCCACATGGCGCCCCCACGCCAGCCTGCGAAGCATTTTCCGGTAGGGCCGCGGCTCTGGCGACAGCTCCCACACCCGAAGAGCCAGGAGGGAAAGCCATGCCTCGTTGGAAAGCACTTTGGCAGCCGCTCGCGTGGCCCCACAGCCCGTGGGGCTGTGGGCTTTCCGGCGGCCGTCAGCCTCAGCGACAACGGCGCCCACGTGGCGCCGCCACGCCAGCCTGCGAAGCATTTTCCAGTAGGGCCGCGGCTCTGGCGACAGCTCCCACACCCGAAGAGCCAAGAGGGAAAGCCGTGCCTCGTTGGAAAGCTCTTTGGCAGCCGCTCGCATGGCCCCACAGCAAGTAGGGCTGCGGGCTTTCCAGCGGCCGTCAGCCTCGGCGACACCTGTGACCACGTGGCGCCCCCGCGCCAGCCTGCGAAGCATTTTCCGGTAGGGCCGCGGCTCTGGCGACAGCTCCCACGCCCGAAGATCCAGGAGGGAAAGCCGTGCCTCCTTGGAAAGCTCTTTGGCAGCCGCTCGCGTGGCCCCACAGCCCGTGGGGCTGCGGGCTTACCGGCGGCCGTCAGCCTCGGCGACACCGGCGCCCACGTGTCGCCGCCGCGCCAGCCTGCGAAGCATTTTCCGGTAGGGCCGCGGCTCTGGCGACAGCTCCCACGCCCGAAGAGCCAAGAGTGAAAGCCGTGCCTCCTTGGAAAGCTCTTTGGCAGCCGCTCGCGTGGCCCCACAGCCCGTGGGGCTGCGGGCTTTCCGGCGGCCGTCAGCCTCGGCGACACCGGCGCCCACGTGGCGCCGCAACGCCAGCCTGCGAAGCATTTTCCGGTAGGGCCGCGGCTCTGGCGACAGCTCCCACGCCCGAAGAGCCATGAGGGAAAGCCGTGCCTCGTTGGAAAGCTCTTTGGCAGCCGCTCGCGTGGCCCCACAGCCCGTGGGGCTGCGGGCTTTCCGGCGGTCGTCAGCCTCGGCGACAAGTGCGCCCACCTGGCGCCGCCGCGCCACCCTGCAAAGCATTTTCCGGTAGGGCCGCGGCTCTGGCGACAGCTCCCACACCCGAAGAGCCAGGAGGTTAAGCCATGCCTCGTTGGAAAGCTCTTTGGCAGCCGCTCGCGTGGCCCCACAGCAAGTGGGGCTACGGGCTTTCCAGCGGCCGTCACCCTCGGCGACACCTGCGACCACGTGGCGCCCCCGCACCAGCCTGCGAAGCATTTTCCGGTAGGGCCGCGGCTCTGGTGACAGCTCCCACGCCCGAAGAGCCAGGAGGGAAAGCCGTGCCTCGTTGGAAAGCTCTTTGGCAGCCGCTCACGTGGCCCCACAGCCCGTGGGGCTGCGGGCTTTCCGGCAGACGTCAGCCTTGGCGACACCGGCGCCCACGTGGCGCGGCCACGCCAGACTGCGAAGCATTTTCCGGTAGGGCCGCGGCTCTGGCGACAGCTCCCACGCCCGAAGAGCCAGGAGGGAAAGCCGTGCCTCCTTGGAAACCTCTTTGGCAGCCGCTCGCGTGGCCCCACAGCCCGTGGGGCTGCGGGCTTTCCGGCGGCCGTCAGCCTCGGCAGCAGCGGCGCCCACATGGCGCCCCCACGCCAGCCTGCGAAGCATTTTCCGGTAGGGCCGCGGCTCTGGCGACAGCTCCCACGCCCGAAGAGCCAGGAGGGAAAGCAGTGCCTCCTTGGAAAGCTCTTTGGCAGCCGCTCGCGTGGCCCCACAGCCCGTGGGGCTGCGGGATTTCCGGCGGCCGTCAGCCTCGGCGACACCAGCGCCCACGTGTCGCCGCCGCACCAGCCTGCGAAGCATTTTCCGGTAGGGCCGCGGCTCTGGCGACAGCTCCCACGCCCGAAGAGCCAAGAGGGAAAGCCGTGCCTCCTTGGAAAGCTCTTTGGCAGCCGCTCGCGTGGCCCCACAGCCCGTGGGGCTGCGGGCTTTCCGGCGGCCGTCAGACTCGGCGACACCTGCGACCACGTGGCGCCCCTGTGCCAGCCTGCGAAGCATTTTCCGGTAGGGCCGCGGCTCTGGCGACAGCTCCCACGCCCGAAGAGCCAGGAGGGAAAGCCGTGCCTCCTTGGAAAGCTCTTTGGCAGCCGCTCGCGTGGCCCCACAGCCCATGGGGCTGCGGGCTTTCCTGCGGCCGTCAGCCTCGGCGACACCGGCGCCCACGTGGCGCCGCCGCGCCAGCCTGCGAAGCATTTTCCGGTAGGGCCGCGGCTCTGGCGACAGCTCCCACGCCCGAAGAGCCAGGAGGGAAAGCCGTGCCTCCTTGGAAAGCTCTTTGGCAGCCGCTCGCGTGGCCCCACAGCCCGTGGGGCTGCGGGCTTTATTGCGGCCGTCAGCCTCGACGCCACCGGCGCCCACATGGCGCCCCCGCGCCAGCCTGCGAAGCATATTCCGGTAGGGCCGCGGCTCTGGCGACAGCTCCCACGCCCGAAGAGCCAAGAGGGAAAGCCGTGCCTCGTTGGAAAGCTCTTTGGCAGCCGCTCGCGTGGCCCCACAGCAAGTGGGGCTACGGGCTTTCCAGCGGCCGTCAGCCTCGGCGACACCTGTGACCACGTGGCGCCCCCGCACCAGCCTGCGAAGCATTTTCCGGTAGGGCCGCGGCTCTGGTGACAGCTCCCACGCCCGAAGAGCCAGGAGGAAGAGCCGTGCCTCGTTGGAAAGCTCTTTGGCAGCCGCTCGCGTGGCCCCACAGCCCGTGGGGCTGCGGGCTTTCCGGCGGCCATCAGCCTCGGCGACACCGGCGCCCACGTGGCGCCCCCACGCCAGCCTGCGAAGCATTTTCCGGTAGGGCCGCGGCTCTGGCGACAGCTCCCACGCCCGAAGAGCCAGGAGGGAAAGCCGTGCCTCCTTGGAAAGCTCTTTGGCAGCCGCTCACGTGGCCCCACAGCCCGTGGGGCTTCGGGCTTTCCGGCAGCCGTCAGCCTCGGCGACACCGGCGCCCACGTGGCGCGGCCACGCCAGAATGCGAAGCATTTTCCGGTAGGGCCGCGGCTCTGGCGACAGCTCCCACGCCCGAAGAGCCAGGAGGGAAAGCCGTGCCTCCTTGGAAACCTCTTTGGCAGCCGCTCGCGTGGCCCCACAGCCCGTGGGGCTGCGGGCTTTCCGGCGGCCGTCAGCCTCGGCAGCAGCGGCGCCCACATGGCGCCCCCACGCCAGCCCGCGAAGCATTTTCCGGTAGGGCCGCGGCTCTGGCGACAGCTCCCACACCCGAAGAGCCAGGAGGGAAAGCCATGCCTCGTTGGAAAGCACTTTGGCAGCCGCTCGCGTGGCCCCACAGCCCGTGGGGCTGCGGGCTTTCCGGCGGCCGTCAGCCTCAGCGACAACGGCGCCCACGTGGCGCCGCCACGCCAGCCTGCGAAGCATTTTCCAGTAGGGCCGCGGCTCTGGCGACAGCTCCCACACCCGAAGAGCCAAGAGGGAAAGCCGTGCCTCGTTGGAAAGCTCTTTGGCAGCCGCTCGCATGGCCCCACAGCAAGTAGGGCTGCGGGCTTTCCAGCGGCCGTCAGCCTCGGCGACACCTGTGACCACGTGGCGCCCCCGCGCCAGCCTGCGAAGCATTTTCCGGTAGGGCCGCGGCTCTGGCGACAGCTCCCACGCCCGAAGATCCAGGAGGGAAAGCCGTGCCTCCTTGGAAAGCTCTTTGGCAGCCGCTCGCGTGGCCCCACAGCCCGTGGGGCTGCGGGCTTACCGGCGGCCGTCAGCCTCGGCGACACCGGCGCCCACGTGTCGCCGCCGCGCCAGCCTGCGAAGCATTTTCCGGTAGGGCCGCGGCTCTGGCGACAGCTCCCACGCCCGAAGAGCCAAGAGTGAAAGCCGTGCCTCCTTGGAAAGCTCTTTGGCAGCCGCTCGCGTGGCCCCACAGCCCGTGGGGCTGCGGGCTTTCCGGCGGCCGTCAGCCTCGGCGACACCGGCGCCCACGTGGCGCCGCAACGCCAGCCTGCGAAGCATTTTCCGGTAGGGCCGCGGCTCTGGCGACAGCTCCCACGCCCGAAGAGCCAGGAGGGAAAGCCGTGCCTCGTTGGAAAGCTCTTTGGCAGCCGCTCGCGTGGCCCCACAGCCCGTGGGGCTGCGGGCTTTCCGGCGGTCGTCAGCCTCGGCGACAAGTGCGCCCACCTGGCGCCGCCGCGCCACCCTGCAAAGCATTTTCCGGTAGGGCCGCGGCTCTGGCGACAGCTCCCACACCCGAAGAGCCAGGAGGTTAAGCCATGCCTCGTTGGAAAGCTCTTTGGCAGCCGCTCGCGTGGCCCCACAGCAAGTGGGGCTACGGGCTTTCCAGCGGCCGTCACCCTCGGCGACACCTGCGACCACGTGGCGCCCCCGCACCAGCCTGCGAAGCATTTTCCGGTAGGGCCGCGGCTCTGGTGACAGCTCCCACGCCCGAAGAGCCAGGAGGGAAAGCCGTGCCTCCTTGGAAAGCTCTTTGGCAGCCGCTCACGTGGCCCCACAGCCCGTGGGGCTGCGGGCTTTCCGGCAGACGTCAGCCTTGGCGACACCGGCGCCCACGTGGCGCGGCCACGCCAGACTGCGAAGCATTTTCCGGTAGGGCCGCGGCTCTGGCGACAGCTCCCACGCCCGAAGAGCCAGGAGGGAAAGCCGTGCCTCCTTGGAAACCTCTTTGGCAGCCGCTCGCGTGGCCCCACAGCCCGTGGGGCTGCGGGCTTTCCGGCGGCCGTCAGCCTCGGCAGCAGCGGCGCCCACATGGCGCCCCCACGCCAGCCTGCGAAGCATTTTCCGGTAGGGCCGCGGCTCTGGCGACAGCTCCCACGCCCGAAGAGCCAAGAGGGAAAGCCGTGCCTCGTTGGAAAGCTCTTTGGCAGCCGCTCGCGTGGCCCCACAGCAAGTGGGGCTACGGGCTTTCCAGCGGCCGTCAGCCTCGGCGACACCTGTGACCACGTGGCGCCCCCGCACCAGCCTGCGAAGCATTTTCCGGTAGGGCCGCGGCTCTGGTGACAGCTCCCACGCCCGAAGAGCCAGGAGGAAGAGCCGTGCCTCGTTGGAAAGCTCTTTGGCAGCCGCTCGCGTGGCCCCACAGCAAGTGGGGCTACGGGCTTTCCAGCGGCCGTCAGCCTCGGCGACACCTGTGACCACGTGGCGCCCCCGCACCAGCCTGCGAAGCATTTTCCGGTAGGGCCGCGGCTCTGGTGACAGCTCCCACGCCCGAAGAGCCAGGAGGAAGAGCCGTGCCTCGTTGGAAAGCTCTTTGGCAGCCGCTCGCGTGGCCCCACAGCCCGTGGGGCTGCGGGCTTTCCGGCGGCCATCAGCCTCGGCGACACCGGCGCCCACGTGGCGCCGCCACGCCAGCCTGCGAAGCATTTTCCGGTAGGGCCGCGGCTCTGGCGACAGCTCCCACGCCTGAAGAGCCAGGAGGGAAAGCCGTGCCTCCTTGGAAAGCTCTTTGGCAGCCGCTCGCGTGGCCCCACAGCCCGTGGGGCTGCGGGATTTCCGGCGGCCGTCAGCCTCGGCGACACCAGCGCCCACGTGTCGCCGCCGCACCAGCCTGCGAAGCATTTTCCGGTAGGGCCGCGGCTCTGGCGACAGCTCCCACGCCCGAAGAGCCAAGAGGGAAAGCCGTGCCTCCTTGGAAAGCTCTTTGGCAGCCGCTCGCGTGGCCCCACAGCCCGTGGGGCTGCGGGCTTTCCGGCGGCCGTCAGACTCGGCGACACCTGCGACCACGTGGCGCCCCTGTGCCAGCCTGCGAAGCATTTTCCGGTAGGGCCGCGGCTCTGGCGACAGCTCCCACGCCCGAAGAGCCAGGAGGGAAAGCCGTGCCTCCTTGGAAAGCTCTTTGGCAGCCGCTCGCGTGGCCCCACAGCCCATGGGGCTGCGGGCTTTCCTGCGGCCGTCAGCCTCGGCGACACCGGCGCCCACGTGGCGCCGCCGCGCCAGCCTGCGAAGCATTTTCCGGTAGGGCCGCGGCTCTGGCGACAGCTCCCACGCCCGAAGAGCCAGGAGGGAAAGCCGTGCCTCCTTGGAAAGCTCTTTGGCAGCCGCTCGCGTGGCCCCACAGCCCGTGGGGCTGCGGGCTTTATTGCGGCCGTCAGCCTCGACGCCACCGGCGCCCACATGGCGCCCCCCGCGCCAGCCTGCGAAGCATATTCCGGTAGGGCCGCGGCTCTGGCGACAGCTCCCACGCCCGAAGAGCCAAGAGGGAAAGCCGTGCCTCGTTGGAAAGCTCTTTGGCAGCCGCTCGCGTGGCCCCAGAGCAAGTGGGGCTACGGGCTTTCCAGCGGCCGTCAGCCTCGGCGACAACTGTGACCACGTGGCGCCCCCGCACCAGCCTGCGAAGCATTTTCCGGTAGGGCCGTGGCTCTGGTGACAGCTCCCACGCCCGAAGAGCCAGGAGGAAGAGCCGTGCCTCGTTGGAAAGCTCTTTGGCAGCCGCTCGCGTGGCCCCACAGCCCGTGGGGCTGCGGGCTTTCCGGCGGCCATCAGCCTCGGCGACACCGGCGCCCACGTGGCGCCCCCACGCCAGCCTGCGAAGCATTTTCCGGTAGGGCCGCGGCTCTGGCGACAGCTCCCACGCCCGAAGAGCCAGGAGGGAAAGCCGTGCCTCCTTGGAAAGCTCTTTGGCAGCCGCTCACGTGGCCCCACAGCCCGTGGGGCTGCGGGCTTTCCGGCAGCCGTCAGCCTCGGCGACACCGGCGCCCACGTGGCGCGGCCACGCCAGACTGCGAAGCATTTTCCGGTAGGGCCGCGGCTCTGGCGACAGCTCCCACGCCCGAAGAGCCAGGAGGGAAAGCCGTGCCTCCTTGGAAACCTCTTTGGCAGCCGCTCGCGTGGCCCCACAGCCCGTGGGGCTGCGGGCTTTCCGGCGGCCGTCAGCCTCGGCAGCAGCGGCGCCCACATGGCGCCCCCACGCCAGCCTGCGAAGCATTTTCCGGTAGGGCCGCGGCTCTGGCGACAGCTCCCACACCCGAAGAGCCAGGAGGGAAAGCCATGCCTCGTTGGAAAGCACTTTGGCAGCCGCTCGCGTGGCCCCAC